>NC_092237.1:45082420-45252420 GCF_036320965.1 Panulirus ornatus
ATGTATTGGAAATGAGATGTTTGAGGACAATATGTGGTGTGAGGTGGTTTGATCGAGTAAGTAATGTAAGGGTAAGAGAGATGTGTGGAAATAAAAAGAGTGTGGTTGAGAGAGCAGAATAGGGTGTTTTGAAATGGTTTGGTCACATGGATCCCTATGATCCACTTTCGCTTCCATAGTTCCATCCGCTGCCAGATCCACTCCCAGATATCTAAAACACTTCACTTCCTCCAGTTTTTCTCCATTCAAACTCACCTCCCAATTGACTTGACCCTCAACCCTACTGTACCTAATAACCTTGCTCTTATTCACATTTACTCTCAGCTTTCTTCTTTCACACACTTTACCAAACTCAGTCACCAGCTTCTGCAGTTTCTCACATGAATCAGCCACCAGCGCTGTATCATCAGCGAACAACAATTGACTCACTTCCCAAGCTCTCTCATCCACAGACTGCATACTTTCCCCTCTTTCCAAAACTCTTGCATTCACCTCCCTAACAACCCCATCCATAAACAAATTAAACAACCATGGAGACATCAAACACCCTTGCCGCAAACCTACATTCACTTTCCTCTCTTCCTACACGTACACATGCCTTACATCCTCGATAAAATCTTTTCACTGCTTCTAACAACTTGCCCCCACACCATATATTCTTAATACCTTCCACAGAGCATCTCTATCAACTCTATCATATGCCTTCTCCAGATCCATAAATGCTACATACAAATCCATTAGCTTTTCTAAGTATTTCTCACATACATTCTTCAAAACAAACACCTGATCCACACATCCTCTACCACTTCTGAAACCACACTGCTCTTCCCCAAACTGATGCTTTGTACATGCCTTCACCCTCTCAATCAATACCCTCCCATATAATTTCCCAAGAATACTCAACAAACTTATACCTCTGTAATTAGAGCACTCACTCTTATCCCCTTTGCCTTTGTACAATGTCACTATGCAAGCATTCCTCCAATCCTCAGCCACCTCACCATGAGTCATACATACATTAAATAACCTTACCAACCAGTCAACAATACAGTCACCCCCTTTCTTAATAAATTCCACTGCAATACCATCCAAACCCGCTGCCTTGCTGGCTTTCATCTTCCGCAAAGCTTTTACTACCTCTTCTCTGTTTACCAAATCATCTTCCCTAACCCTCTCACTTTGCACACCACCTCAACCAAAACACCCTATATCTGCCACTTTATCATTAAACACATTCAACAAACCTTCAAAATACTCACTCCATCTCTTTCTCACATCACCACCACTTGTTATCACCTCCCCATTAGCCCCCTTAACTGAAGTTCCCATTTGCTCCCTTGTCTTACGCACTTTATTTACCTCCTTCCAAAACATCTTTTTATTCTCCCTAAAATTTAATGATACTCTCTTACCCCAACTCTCATTTGCCCTCTTTTTCACCTCTTGCACCTTTCTCTTGACCTTCTGCCTCTTTCTTTTATACATCTCCCACTCATTTGCATTTTCTCCCTGCAAAAATCGTCCAAATGCCTCTCTCTTCTCTTTCACTAATAATCTTACTTCTTCATCCCACCACTCACTACCCTTTCTAATCTGCCCACCTCCCACGCTTCTCATGCCACAAGCATCTTTTGCGCAAGCCACCACTGCTTCCCTAAATACATCCCATTCTTCCCCCCACTCCCCTTACCTCCTTTGTTCTCACCTTTTTCCATTCTGTACTCAGTCTCTCCTGGTACTTCCTCACACAAGCCTCCTTCCCAAGCTCACTTACTCTCACCACTCTCTTCAAACTAACATTCACTCTTCTTTTCTGAAAACCCCTACAAATCTTCACATTCGCCTCCACAAGATATTGATCAGACATCCCTCCAGTTGCACCTCTCAGCACATTTACATCCAAAAGTCTCTCTTTCGCGCGCGCAATCAATTAACACATAATCCAATAACGCTCTCTGGCCATCTCTCCTACTTACATACGTATACTTATGTATATCTCGCTTTTTAAACCGGGTATTCCCAATCACCAGTCCTTTTTCAGCACATAAATCTACAAGCTCTTCACCATTTCCATTTACAACACTGAATACCCCATGCATACCAATTATTCCCTCAACTGCCACATTACTCACCTTTGCATCCAAATCACCCATCACTATAACCTGGCCTTGTGCATCAAAACCACTAACACACTCATTCAGCTGTTCCCAAAACACTTGCCTCTCATGATCTTTCTTCTCATGCCCAGGTGCATATGCACCAATAATCACCCATCTCTCTTCATCAACTTTCAGTTTTACCCATATCAATCTAGAATTTACGTTCTTACACTCTATCACATACTCCCACAACTGTTTCAGGAGTAGTGCTACTCCTTCCCTTGCTCTTGTGCTCTCACTAACTCCCGCTTTATTATATAAATAAATAAATATATATATATATATATATATATATATATATATATATATATATATATATATATATATATATATATAATACCTGGTCGCTGTCTCCCGCTTTAGCGAGGTAGCACAAGGAAACAAACGAAAGAATGGCCCAACCCACCCACATACACATGTTTATACATACACGCCCACACACGCACATATACATACCTATAAATTTTAACGTATACATACACAGACATATACATATATACACATGCACATATTCATACTTGCTGCTTTCATCCATTCCTGTCGCCACCCCACCATATAAAATGGCACCCCCCCCCCTACCCCCGCAGGAGGCAGCGCTAGGAAGACAACAAAGGCCACATTCGTTCTCACTTAGCCTCTAGCTGTCATGTATAATGCACCAAAACCACAGCTCCCTTTCCACATCCAGGCCCCACAAAACTGTCCAAGGTTTACCCCAGACGCTTCACATGCCCTGGTACAATCCAGTGAGAGCATGTCGACCCCGGTATACCACATCGTTCCAATTCACTTTACTCCTTGCACGCCTTTCATCTTCCTGCATGTCCAGTCCCCGATCGCTCAAAATCTTTTTCACTCCATCCTTCCACCTCCAATTTGGTCTCCCACTTCTCGTTCCCTCCACCTCTGACACATATGTCCTCTTTGTCAATCTTTCCTCACTCATTCGCTCCATGTGACCAAACCATTTCAATACATCCTCTTCTGCTCTCTCAACCACACTATTTTTACTACCATACATTCTCTTACCCTTTCATTACTTACTCGATCAAACCACCTCACACCACATATTGTCCTCAAACATCTCATTTCCAACACATCCACCCTCCTCCGCAGAACCCTATCCATAGCCCATGCCTCACAACCATACAACATTGTTGAAACCACTATTCCTTCAAACATACCCATTTCTGCTCTCCGAGATAACGTTCTCGCCTTTCCACACATTCTTCAACGCTCCCAGAACCTTCGCCCCCTCCCCAACCCTGTGACTCATTTCCGCTTCCATGGTTCCGTCCGCTGCTAAATCTACTCCCAGATATCTAAAACACTTCACTTCATCCAGTTTTTCTCCATTTAAACTCACCTCCCAATTAACTTGTCCCTCAACCCTACGGAGCCTAATAACCTTGCTTTTATTCACAGTTACTCTCAGCTTTCCTCTTTCATACACTTTACCAAGCTCAGTCACCAACTTCTGCAGTTTCTCACCCAAATCAGCCACCAGCGCTGTGTCATCTGCGCACAACAACGGACTCGCTTCTCAAGCCCTCTCACCCAAAACAGACTGCATACTTGCCCCTCTCTCCAAAACTCTTGCATTCACCTCCCTAACAACCCCATCCATAAACAAATTAAACAGCCATGGAGACATCACGCACCCCTGCCGCAAACCGACATTCACTGGGAATTAATCACTTTCCTCTCTTCTAACTCGTACACATGCCTTACATCCTTGATAAAAACTTTTCACTGCTTTTAGCAACTTACTTCCCACACCATATATTCTTAATACCTTCCACAGAGCATCTCTATCAACTCTATCATATGCCTTCTCCAGATCTATAAATGCTACATACAAATCCATTTGTTTTTCTAAGTAATTCTCACATACATTCTTCAAAGCAAACACCTGATCTACACATGCTCTACCACTTCTGATACTACACTGCTCTTCCCCAGTCTGATGCTCTGTACATGCCTTTACCCTCTCAATCAATACCCTCCCATATAAGTTCCCAGGGAGACTCAACAAACTCACACCTCTGTAATTTGAACACACCTTTATCCCCTTTGCCTTTGTACAATGGCACTATACATGCATTCCACCAATCCTCAGGCACTTCACCATGAACCATACATACACTGAATATCATCACCAACCAGTCAACAACACAGTAACCAACTTTTTTAATAAATTCCACTGCAATACCATCCAAGCCCGCCGCCTTTCCGGCTTTCATCTTCCGCAAAGCTTTCACTACCTCTTCTCTGTTTAACAAACCTTTCTCCTGGCACTCACTTCCCACACTACCTCGACCAAAACACCCTATATCTGCCACTCTATCATCTAACACATTCTACAAGCCTTCAAAATACTCACTCCATCACCTTCTCACTTCACCACTTCTTGTCATCACCTCCCCATTAGCCCCCTTCACCGATGTTCCTATCTGTTCTCTTGTCTTACGCCCTTTATTTACCTCCTTCCAACACATCTTTTCATTCTCCCTAAAATCTAATGATACTCTCTCATCCCTACTCTCATTTGCCCTCTTTTTCACCTCTTGCACCGTTCTCTTGACCTCCTGCCTCTTTCTTTTACATACATCCCAGTCACTTGCACTACTTCCCCGCAAAAATCGTCCAAACGCCTCTCTCTTCTCTTTAACTAACAATCTTACTTCTTCATCCCACCACTCACTACCCTTTCTAATCTGGAAACCTCCCATCTTTCTCATGCCACAGGCATCTTTTGCGCATGCCATCCCTGCTTCCTTAAATACCTCTCATTCTTCCCCCACTTCCTTTACGTCAGTTGCTCTCACCTTTTTCTATTCTGCACTCAATTTCTCCTGGTACTTCCTCATACAAGTCTTCTTTCCAAGCTTACTTACTCTCACCACACTCTTCACCCCAACATTCTCTCTTCTTTTCTAAGAACCTCTAAATATCTTCACCTTTGCCTTCACATGATGATGATCAGATATCCCTCCAGTTGCCCCTCTCAGCACATTAACATCCAAAAGTCTTTCACACGCCTATCAATTAACACGTAATCCAATAACGCTCTCTGGCCATCTCTCCTACTTACATACGTATACTTACTTATATCTCTTTTTAAACCAGGTATTCCCAATCACGTCCCTTTTCAGCAAACAAATCTTCAAGTTCTTCACCATTTACACTACTACTGAAGCAGGAGTTGTGGGAGTAGGTGGTAGAGTAAGAAAGTAAGTTCTAGATTGATATGGGTAAAACTGAAAGTGGATGGAGAGAGATGGGTGATTATTGGTGCCTATGCACTTGTCATGAGAAGAAAGATCATGAAAGGCAAGTGTTTTGGGAGCAGCTGAGTGAGTGTGTTAGTAGTATTGATGCACGAGACCGGGTTATAGTGATGGGTGATTTGAATGCAAAGGTGAGTAATGTGGCAGTTGAGGATATAATTGGTGTACACGGGGTGTTCAGTGTTGTATATATATATATATATATATATATATATATATATATATATATATATATATATATATATATATATATATATTCTATTTTATTATACTTTGTCGCTATATTTCTGCTTACATGGTTCCATCCGCTGCCTAATCGACTCCCAGATATCTAAAACACTTCACTTCCTCTAGTTTTTCTCCATTTGAACTTACCTCCCAACTGACTTGTCCCTCAACCCTACTGTACCTAACAACCTTGCTCTTATTCACATTTACTCTCAGCTTTCTTCTTTCACACACTTTACCAAACTCAGTCACCCAAATCAGCCACCAGCACTGTATCATCAGCGAACGACTGACTCACTTCCCAAGCCCTCTCATCCACAACAGACTGCATCCTTGCTCCTCTCTCCAAAACTCTTGCATTCACCTCCATAACCCCATCCACAAACAAATTAAACAACCGTGGAGACATCACGCACCCCTACCGCAAACCTACATTCACTGAGAACCAATCACTTTCCTCTCTTCCTACTCGCACACATGCCTTACATCCTCGATTAAACCTTTTCATTGCTTCTAGCAACTTGCCTCCCACACCATATATTCTTAATACCTTCCACAGAGCATCTCTATTAACTCTATCATATGTCTTCTCCAAATCCATAAAATCTACATACAAATCCATTTGTTTTTATATGTATTTCTCACATTCTTCAAAGCAACCACCTGATCCACACATCCTCTACCACTTCTGACACCACACTATTCTTCCCCAATCTGATGCTTTGTACATGCCTTTACCCTCTCAATCAATACCCTCCCATATAATTTCCCAAGAATACTCAACAAACTTATACCTCTGTAATTTGAACACTCACCTTTATCCCCTTTGCCTTTGTACAATGGCACTATGCATGCATTCCGCCAATCTTCAAGGCACTTCATCATGAGCCATACATACACTGAATATCCTTAACAACCAGTCAACAACACAGTCACCCCCTTTTTTAATAAATTCCACTGCAATACCATCCAAACCCGCCGCCTTGACAGCTTTCATCTTCCGCAAAGCTTTCACTACCTCTTCTCTGTTTACCAAATCATTCTCCCTGACCCTCACTTCGCACACCACCTCGACCAAAACACCCTATATCTGCCACTCTATCATCAAACACATTCAACAAACCTTCAAAATACTCACTCCATCTCCTCACATCACCACTACTTGTTATTACCTCCCCATTAGCCCCCTTCACCGATGTTCCAATTTGTTCTCTTGTCTTACGCACTTTATTTATCTCTTTCCAAAACATCTTTTCATATAAACCTTTGGATAGGGGAGAAAGAATATTGCCCACGTATTCCCTGCGCGGCGTAAAGGCGACTAAGAGGGGCGGGAGCGGGTGACTGGAAATCCTCTCTCCGTGTATTACTTTCCAAAAGAAAGAACAAAGCAAGGAGACATATGAGGAATTTTTCCTCTAAGGCTGTCACCTGTCTTTGAAGATAATTCGCGGAGGCTAGTCTATGGGCCCACATACTAGCGGTTAGCATTCCTGCCTCTTGCACAGGGGTCCCGGATTCGATCCTGGCTGTTGGAGGCTTGTATGATATATATATATATATATATATATATATATATATATATATATATATATATATATATATATATATATATATACATATCAAAACTAACACATATACATGTACAAATGTAAACATTCTAGGCAGACGTAAACACACACCCAAAGATTTCTGACCAGATCGACGATGTAGCCTGTGAGTACAATGAGAGAGGCGGGGACAGAACAACCAGAGAACATAACGTGAATCTAATCAAGCAACTTGTTAAGGAAGACGTAAAGACGATCTTTCATGGTGGTACAACAGAAGTGGAGGAATGGATTCAAGTGAATAAGGGCGTGGTCAAGGCAGACAGCACATGGCTTAAAAAGTTGTTTAATGGAGAATGTTCAAGAACTGAGGCGCCATGAGTGTAAAACTCCCTCCTTTTACAGTACACACATTTTAATGACAGAAAAACAAGGACATACATGTAATTCGTTAGCCTTTAATCTCTTACAAGGTACGGCCTTTGAGCACGACGGCACGACCCCTGAGCACAAGGGTACTACCCTTGAGCACAACTTGACGACCCTTAAGTATAACTTCCTGTCTTGTGGACTTACGGATCAGGTGTTAAAGACCACGCCATGGTGAAGAGGCTGTGCTGTTATGCTCAAGGATCCCTCAAACGTGCTGAGGGCCCGAAGGGGTCACAGAGGCATTCAGGATGAGTAACGGACCATGAATGTCACACTATCTCGGTGTAATAACTGTGGGGGTCTGTCGTCAAGCTAAGGAAGCTTATACGTTATTCTTGGTACTGTAAATACACATCTTTTCAAACAAGGAACACGGTTCTTCCAAGAATTATGAAAATAATCCAATGGCGGATAAAGCTGGGCAAGTTGAATGCAACTGCTGTAAATGTTTGGCAACAAACCCTGTTTGCTCTCGATAGAAATGGATCATTTGTTAACCAAAACTCCCCCGTGCTTCGGAGATTCATGACGTCCAAAACTAATTAATAGATTTTGATATATCTTGCGACCACAAGGCCAATATCTCTATATAAACGTCGTGTCCTCTGGAATGGTGTGTATGGAAACCCCACCCTGCTTGGCTTTGCACGGGGGGGTGGGTAGGGGACTGGAGACGTACGGCAACTTGGCTGGCCTACGCCGTGTTGTCTTGCTATTTCAGGTCCAACAAAGCCATTCACAACCCCAACAACACCACAACAAGGTTAAAGTATGTGATTATTACCTTAAAATGTAGACCCATCCAGGATAGAGGACGCGGTAGCGTTGGGTCGCACAGTGTTTATGATGTCGAGTTTGAAACACCACAGCTTGTGTGCTCAGTTACCTGTTACTAATATTGCTCACCTTACACGCTACCATAAGTCTCCCGTGAGTGTGTTCCTCTGTGTCAACCTTCCCATTTCGGTAACTAAGCGACATAGAAGTATATGAGATATACTCCAAAGCAATTACCCGGAGAAAAAGATAAAAGTGGTGAGCTGATAAGACGATCCTGAGGTGTTGCCGTTTGACCCCTAATTTACCTGTGCTAGTTCGAGATTTTGCCTGTAGAGGGCTTCACCTCTATACACCTGTAAAGCGCGAAATATGATATAATAGTAAATCCTCTTTTCTTTACGAAATCATCCAATGGATACGTTTTATTTCCTTTCAATACCACCAGCGGATTACCTGTATATGGCGCGTAACTTGGAATACGTATGTAAATATTGACATACGCCTGGATCCCCTGCCTCTGCCGAGCATTGTAAACGCGCGGCCCGACTATACTTAACCTGTATGTCTACTGCATAACCATAATAACCTGTATCTCCTGTACATCTACGATCTCCTGCATCCACAGTGATGATCAAATTAACCGTAACTCCTGGGCATCAGGGACGTACCTATGAATGCAACTAGTGTGTCTATGCTTCAGTATTGGGATTATTTCTGTTATCTATCACACTAAGGACGCATCTGACGTGCATCTTCATAATCATTCCATCAGAAATATGGGCATCTGAATCCGTCGTCATAATAAGTGCCGAGATATTCCAGGCTGCTCAGTGTAAGAAAGCTTTTTACAATTGTTTTAGACACTGTAAACAAAGATGTATATTAAGATGCTAAACACAGTATCCCGAGACTAAACGTTTGGGCTTAGGTAAAAAATGAAAATGTAATATAACTTGGAAGTTAGAAATAAATGTAATATAACTTGGAAGTTAGAAGTAAATGTAATATAACTTGGAAGTTAGAAGTAAATGTAATATAACTTGGAAGTTAGAAGTAAATGTAATATAACTTGGAAGTTAGAAGTAAATGTAATATAACTTGGAAGTTAGAAGTAAATGTAATATAACTTGGAAGTTAGAAGTAAATGTAATATAACTTGGAAGTTAGAAGTAAATGTAATATAACTTGGAAGTTAGAAGTAAATGTAATATAACTTGGAAGTTAGAAGTAAATGTAATATAATTTGGAAGTTAGAAGTAAATGTAATATAACTTGGAAGTTAGAAGTAAAGGTTAATATATGTAATCATCAAGTCCTGAGCTACAACGTCTGAGTGATTCCGTTTTCCCTCACACTGCGACCCGCTGATCTGGAGCAAATGTATGTAACCCTTGCCATTGGCTAACCTTATGAAGGTGGCTGGGTTATGAAGACAGTTTAGCTGAGTTACGAAGGCATTTTGGCTGATTTATGAAGGAAGTTATGAAGGGAAAGTATGTGAGTTACGAAGACATTTTGGCTGCTTTATGAAAATAGTTATGAAGGGAAAGTAAGTGAGTTACGAAGACATTTTGGCTGGTTTATGAAGGTAGTTATGAAGGGAAAGTAAGTGAGTTACGGAGACATTTTGGCTGGTTTATGAAGGTAGTTATGAAGGGAAAGTATGTGAGTTACGAAGACATTTTGGCTGGTTTATGAAAATAGTTATGAAGGGAAAGTAGACGTGTTACGAGGCTGAGTTACGAAGGCATTTTGGCTGATTTATGAAGGTATTTATGAAGGGAAAGCAGAGGAGTTACGAAGAACTGCTGCTCGTGGAGTTAGGAGAAAAGCTTTACCACAGAAACGGAGAATTATTTGGTCCAGTTGTAAACTAGGTCTGTGATATGAAGGAAGAGTAACGGAGTTATGAATGAAGTCTTAATGAGCTGCAATAGAAATCTGCTTGAGTAAAGAAGGAAGTCTGGCAGAATCAGAAATACAAGTTTATTTCTGCAGTGAAGGAAACTTGGCCGAGTAACGAAGGAAGTTTGCTGCAGTTATGAAAGAAGTTTATGAAAGAAGTTTGGCCGAGTTATAAAGGAGGTTGGGCAAAGTTATGGAAATCTGCTTGAGTAATGGGTGATGTTTGGTTGAGCTGTGAAGGAAGTCTGGTTAAGGAATGAAGGAACTCTGGATGGGTTATGAAGTTTGGCTGAAGTGTGGTTATAAAGGAAGACTGGTTGAAAAGTGAAGGAAACTTGGCTGTTGTGAAGAAAGTCAGATAAAGGAATGAAGGACGTTTTGCCGAGCTATAAAACCTGAATGAACAATGAAGGAAGACTGGCTATTATGAAGGAAGTTTCTTTGAACAATATGGGAAGTTTGGTTGAATTAGGAAAGAAATCGGTCTGAGCAAAGAAGGAAGTTTAGCCACGTTAGGAAAGAAGTCTGACTGAGCAATGTAGGAAGTTTGGTTGAGTTGTGAAGGAAGTCTAGTTGAGGAATAAAAGAAGCTTGACTGAGTTATGATGAATGCCTCATCGAGGGGTGAGCGATGTTGTGTTCACTTATGAAGACTGGTTGAGGAAAGAAGTAAGCTTTGTTCACTTATGAAGTCTGGTTGAACGATGAGGGAACGCTGACACTCATGAAGGAAGTCTGAATGAAGAGTGAATAAAGTCTGGCTGAGTGGTGACGTCTGGTTGAGCAAGGAAATAAGACTGGCTGTTATGTCTCCCAGTGAACCCGTCCCCTTCCCTCTCCCGACCAGGTGGCCTCCAGCTGTGCTATACGTAGACGAAGTCAAGCATCTCGGGGCGACCCCAGTCTCCAGCGATGGTGTCTCCTGGACAAGGAGATTCATAAGGTCCGCCACGCCCGAGGCAGACGTGAGAGGTTCGCCCTGGTCCTGGCATCCCTCCTGTAGGGCCACGAGACGTGGCTGGCTTCCTTACCTGAGACAAAGGAAACAGCTGGAGCTGTTCCACATGCGCTGCCCAAGATCACGAAAGGACATCGGGGGCGAGATAAAAGATGCACACTCGGTACCTCCCCAAGGCCAACACCGCCAAGTATCGAGACATTTATCATCAAATCTCGGCTCAGGTGAACATGCTGTGTGATCAGGATGGCCAGCTCTCGTCCTGCGAAGCATGTACGGAGACCTGAAGCAGGTGATGCGAAAATAGGGCCGCCCTGAGGAGGAAGAGGGACAAGGCAGTGCCTGCAAGAGCGAGAACCCGGACCATGAGACCTGAGGCAGTCAGTGTAGGACGGAGGAAAACACGGGGTTTCCTCATCTCATCAGCAGATGGTGGTGATCCCTGAGCTCACCAGCATGGTATAGATTGGGTCAGGGAGAGGGTAGGAGGCGCGGGCGGGCCAGCGGCGGCGCGTGACAGACGACAACAACAAGAGCCGCTTGGGAGCGCTGACACCAGCGGACCTGTCATGACCTTCAGTGCATGAGTGTGTGTGTGTGTGTGTGTGTAATACCCAGCACTGAACTTGATGAGTCACCTCAACACACAGATGAACACGAGAGGATCCAGGTCATCACCGTGAGTGATGGATGGCCAGAGGGACACCTCGTCGTTACTCGTCATTAACGCAATCGTGAGGGGAAAATATAACATCCAATTTCCCCCCCCCCCCCCCCCCCCCCCCCCGACCATCTGCGCCACACCCAGGCTGCCTGTGAGAAACTGTCTCCCGTCTCACAGGGAAGGATCCTGCTCAAATAAATGGTCACCTCTGACCACTCAACATCTCTAATGCTTCTCTGTAATTATTGTCAAATGTACAAAACAATATCCGAGAATCTAGTTATCAAACAAGATAACAATTACATGTGTTTTCACTTAAATTGGGAAAAGCGCATTGGTGCTTTCAACATATCGTATTTCCTTAATTGTTATCGTGTATGTGCTGTACTCCACCCTTGCCTCAGGTCAAATGCCTCTTCAACGAACTAAGGCCTCTGACCTGACCCATGAGGTTCAGGTCAAAGGCACTAGTGTGTCATACGTGCAGTGACGATGCCCTTCACCTTATCCACTGAAGGTAAGGTCAAAGGCCGAAGTGTAGTGTAAATAACTTCATCTGTCTCATAAAAGTAAGGTCAAATGAGAGTGACGTCATAGGTGTAGTGAAGATGCATTTGACTGCAATGGATCAGGTCAAAAGCCAGTGGTGTAGTGAAGATAAGGGTGTAGTAGACATGTCATTGTTCAGAACACGGAGGAGATGCGTTTGTCAAAAGTCAAGTAACAATTTCTATTTGGCGGTGATATTTGTAAGGTATAGTGAAGATACATTTGTCCAGGGTGAAGTGAATTTATGATTCTGGAGGGTTTATCCACGTGCCTTCTTCCATAGCGAATATGACGGCCAGTAATAGTGTACAAGACATACTGCAATCACTCGCGAACATGTTAATTATCATTTTCTGTGTTAGATGAGACGGTAAGGCGAAAAGAATGCCTTAATGAAGGCCATCTCATTAACGCTACACACACACAAACACACACACACACACACACACACACACCACAGACAGACAGACTGACTGACAAACACACACACACAGATACACACACACACACACATACATATATATACGCCCTAGTCTAAGCCAGGTTCCCAATTCATCGACCAGCCACAAATGGAAGGATGAACAGCTGGGTTGACTGCAAACCGACTACCGCGACCAGGCTTAGATCCTACGCAGGCTGGACCCCGGGCGACCTGTGAATGTGTCGTGGTCAGGAAGGGTAACCGATACATCATGATGGTCCATCTGAAACGTGACATTCACGTTGGATAGTCAGTGTTCACACGAACAAGGTGCCTGAGCTGTGTGACGGCGTAGAGTGCTGGAGAACACATTCGCACTGTTCTTTGAGCAGTAATCTAACAGCAGAGTTAACGTAATTTCATCTTCTTCCTCAGCTTCTTACAACTCGGTATAGTGATCTTCCTTACGGCATGACTGGGAAAGACATCAGGAAATATCACAAACTTCATTCACAATAAATGTGTCTCTATACCCCACCTTCACTTTCACCATACGTCTATTTTCATTGCAATGGATTCAACTATGCTCTCACCTTCACTATACCCTTATGTTTACTGCAATGGAATTAATCATGCCCTCACCTTCACTATTCCCTCATGTTCACTGCAATGGAATTAACTATGCCCTCACCTTCACTATACCCTCATGTTCACTGCAATGGAATTAACTATGCCCTTACCTTCACCAGTCTTTCGACAATAGCCTTTGACATGACCCTTATGGTATGGGTTACAGGCAATCTTCACCACACCCATCACCACCTATGTAGTTATGAGAAAGCATTTCCCGGTTTCTTTCATGATAGTAAGGAACTCCTGCCTACCTGTGTAGTGAAGACACACCACACTCTCGCCTGTGGTGTGTTACTGGAGAACTCTTGCCTAACTGTATATATACACACAACGCACGCACTTTTCTTTTATGTTACCCGAGAAGGCAGGGCCAACTCAATGCTCAAATCAAGGCCATCTTATTCATGTTATGTATATATATATATATATATATATATATATATATATATATATATATATATATATATATATATTCTTTCTTTCATACTGTTCGCCATTTCCCGCGTTAGCGAGGTAGCGTGAAGAACAGAGGACTGGGCCTTTGAGGGAATATCCTCACCTGGCCCCCTTCTCTGTTCCTTCTTTTGGAAAATAATAATAAAAAAGAAAAACGAGAAGGGAGGATTTCCAGCCCCCCGCTCCCTCCCCTTTTGGTCGCCTTTTACGACACGCAGGGAATACGTGGGAAGTATTCTTTCTCCCCTATCCCCGGGGATAATATATATATATATATATATATATATATATATATATATATATATATATATATATATATATATATATATATATGGGGCTTTGTGTGTGTGTGTGTGTGTGTGTGTGTGTGTGTGTGTGTTTCAACTGTATGCTGCTTGTTCACTTTCGTCTTAGACTTTCACCCTCGGCAGTACAGAGTAAACAATATAATGTTCTCTGTTTTCCTCATCTCGAACCAACTCCTATATTTGCCTGGTGTCTTACCCGCACAGCTGCCGTCCACGGCTGCCTGCAGAGCCGAGCTCGGGGTGTATAGCGCTCGTGGCAGACCCACTGTGGACCACAGCCACTACCCGTAATGCTCTACATCCCCGCGAAGGTTACCAGCCAGGGGGAAAACACAAGGTCCTGTGTACTGCAGTGCTTCGAAATGGCTTGTGTACACGGGATCTGAAGTCTGCATTAAGCGACTTGGAACACACGTTGACACATGGACTAAATAGAAAGTTCTGTGTCGGATTAACTTTTGGGCGTCGGCTTCGGAGGTTTAGAAACGATCAGGAGGTCATTTGTACTAAAATATTGATGGCTTCTTCGTGGACACACTTCTTGAGAATACGGTTCATGGCTAGTGAACAAATCCGACTCGTAAACACTGTTCTGCATCTGGTGTATATCTGGAGGACTGACGTGTAAGATCGAGGTGGCAATATCATGTGAATCAACTGGCCATACATGCTTGTATCTACACCATTTCATGACTGGGTAAGTGGACAATGACCACGGTTATTACATGGACGCCAGGCAAGTTTCTACCCTTGATGAAGGGGTCAATATATGTCATGGTCAACAGAGAACCATTCGTCTACGGGATGACAAAACCACGAGAAGGGATCATGAAAGTTCGATGCCACTTACATTCAAATCTGAAACGATTTAGTACAAGAAGTTCGTCGTTATCCGTAGCCAAAGTGGGTTGAACCTTACCAACCCCGAGTGAGGCTAGGTCTGGCAAGGTAGTTAATTCGGTAAAGTTAATCTTCGTTCACGAGAGAGAGAGAGAGAGAGAGAGAGAGAGAGAGAGAGAGAGAGAGAGAGAGAGAGAGAGAGAGAGAATGTTGCGTTGCCTCTCGTCTGATCGTTAACTTGCTCTTAACCCTCCTGGTGAATCTCAGCCATACGTGAAGACTCCGCAGGCCAGTGGACAGTGCAACAGTCTCCTGCCAAGAATGACGAGATGTTCTCATTCCTGTACCTGTGGTGAGGAGCTTGAGCAGGTGTCTGGGGGGCAAGCCTAGCCCGCCTCGCACTCTCTCTCACTTGTAAACACGGAAAAGTTATGGCCTTATCAGACGAACCAAACTCTCCGAACCATCAACTCTACGATATATGTCAACTTCAGCCATTAACTCTACGATATATGTCTACTTCAGCCATTAAGAGTACGACACATGTCTACTTCAGCCATAACAGTACGTCATATACTCGAAGATATACGTCTAGCTCAAATTTGAACACCCAGGACATACTTCTATGTGGACCATCAACAGTCCTTGACTATATGTCAACTTAAACTAATTATTGGTTAGTTTACAACGCTCGCAAGGGGAAAGACGTGCATCAAGTTACACTGCGAAAGAAAGAAAAGTACTGGGGAAGCAAGTCGTGTAGCCACTTTGATCCAGCCCAACGGTAATACATTGAAGAAAAAAATCATAGGATTGGGCATTTACCCAACAAAATGAACTGTCCATCATACTCGTCTCTCATGAGCTGGTACAAAGGAATCACTGCCACCGACAGCTTAATCGTCTGATTCTTTATCTTCACTCCTGGCCAGTAACACCCTGAGATCTATTTGTCTATTTGACTATATCTTTGACGCCAGTTCCCCTCCCGGAGAGACTACCTCTTAATTTACGTTCACACGTTATCCCAATCAATTAGTCAGAAGATGGGAAACAGAGCAAAATTTCCCCCATTTTACATTTCGTGGCAATAATGTTACATTTCGTGGCAATAATGTTACATTTCGTGGCAATAATGTTACATTTCGTGGCAATAATGAGAATCAATGTGAGCCGTGAGCCTTCGCCACAGATCCTGTTAACTCCATGTTAGGCAAGACATGATGATGTCATCCTCCCTCCAAAAGGTCATGTGCCTTCGCCACTACTATGAGAAGCAGACACCTCTCTCTCTCTCTCTCTCTCTCTCTCTCTCTCTCTCTCTCTCTCTCTCTCTCTCTCTCCAAAATCTTTTCGTAAGCATTTGTATTTTCTCTCTCTCTCTCTCTCTCTCTCTCTCTCTCTCTCTCTCTCTCTCTCTCTCTCTCTCTCTCTCATCTCGCGCTTTTCAACTATACGTCCAACATGACCTTCGAATGTGGCTTGAAAAAGCGAAAATTTCTCTAATGAATATCATTTCGTTTTCTTTAACCAAGGTGAAATTGCTACTGTTTTGTACAGCTACAGAAGAAATGAGACAGATGGTAAGTCTATGATTTGCTACCGACTAATTTTGAGCAAGTAAGGCAAACAAGCCAACGAAAGCAGAGCCCAAGAAATTGTGTATGCATTAGTTTGGTAAAAATGGAGGAATATATATATATATATATATATATATATATATATATATATATATATATATATATATATATATATATATATATTTTTTTTTTTTTTTTTTTTCATACTATTCGCCATTTCCCGCGATAGCGAGGTAGCGTTAAGAACAGAGGACTGGGCCTTTGAGGGAATATCTTCTCCTGGCCCCCTTCTCTGTTCCTTCTTTTGGAAAAAAAAAAAAAAGAGAGGGCAGGATTTCCAGCCTCCCCGCTCCCTTCCCTTTTAGTCGCCTTCTACGACACGCAGGGAATACGTGGAAAGTATTCTTTCTCCCCTCTCCCCAGGGATATATATATATATATATATATATATATATATATATATATATATATATATATATATATATATATATATATATATATATATATATATATATTTTTTTTTTTTTTTTTTTTTTTTTTTGCCGCTGTCTCCCGCGTTTGCGAGGTAGCGCTAGGAAACAGACGAAAGAAATGGCCCAACCCACCCCCATACACATGTATATACATACGTCCACACACGCAAATATACATACCTACACAGCTTTCCATGGTTTACCCCAGACGCTTCACATGCCCTGATTCAATCCACTGACAGCACGTCAACCCCGGTATACCACATCGATCCAATTCACTCTATTCCTTGCCCTCCTTTCACCCTCCTGCATGTTCAGGCCCCGATCACACAAAATCTTTTTCACTCCATCTTTCCACCTCCAATTTGGTCTCCCACTTCTCCTCGTTCCCTCCACCTCCGACACGTATATCCTCTTGGTCAATCTTTCCTCACTCATTCTCTCCATGTGCCCAAACCATTTCAAAACACCCTCTTCTGCTCTCTCAACCGCGCTCTTTTTATTTCCACACATCTCTCTTACCCTTACGTTACTTACTCGATCAAACCACCTCACACCACACATTGTCCTCAAACATCTCATTTCCAGCACATCTATCCTCCTGCGCACAACTCTATCCATAGCCCACGCCTCGCAACCATACAACATTGTTGGAACCACTATTCCTTCAAACATACCCATTTTTGCTTTCCGAGATAATGTTCTCGACTTCCACACATTCTTCAAGGCTCCCAGGATTTTCGCCCCCTCCCCCACCCTATGATCCACTTCCGCTTCCATGCTTCCATCCGCTGCCAGATCCACTCCCAGATATCTAAAACACTTTACTTCCTCCAGTTTTTCTCCATTCAAACTTACCTCCCAACTGACTTGACCCTCAACCCTACTGTACCTAATTACCTTGCTCTTATTCACATTTACTCTTAACTTTCTTCTTTCACACACTTTACCAAACTCAGTCACCAGCTCCTGCAGTTTCTCACATGAATCAGCCACCAGCGCTGTATCATCAGTGAACAACAACTGACTCACTTCCCAAGCTCTCTCATCCCCAACAGACTTCATACTTGCCACTCTTTCCAAAACTCTTGCATTCACCTCCCTAACAACCCCATCCATAAACAAATTAAACAACCATGGAGACAATCACACACCCCTGCCGCAAACCTACATTCACTGAGAACCAATCACTTTCCTCTCTTCCTACACGTACACATGCCTTACATCCTCAATAAAAACTTTTCACTGCTTCTAACAACTTGCCTCCCACACCATATATTCTTAATACCTTCCACAGAGCATCTCTATCAACTCTATCATATGCCTTCTCCTGATCCATAAATGCTACATACAAATCCATTTGCTTTTCTAAGTATTTCTCACATACATTCTTCAAAGCAAACACCTGATCCACACATCCTCTACCACTTCTGAAACCACACTGCTCTTCCCCAATCTGATGCTCTGTACATGCCTTTACCCTCTCAATACTCTCCCATATAATTTACCAGGAATACTCAACAAACTTATACCTCTGTAATTTGAGCACTCACTCTTATCCCCTTTGCCTTTGTACAATGGCACTATGCACGCATTCCGCCAATCCTCAGGCACCTCACCATGAGTCATACATACATTAAATAACCTTACCAACCAGTCAATAATACAGTCACCCCCTTTTTTAATAAATTCCACTGCAATACCATCTAAACCTGCTGCCTTGCCGGCTTTCATATATATATATATATATATATATATATATATATATATATATATATATATATATATATATATATATGTGTATATATATGTGTATATATATATATATATATATATATATATATATATATATATATATATATATATATATATATATATATATATATATATATATATGGGAGCGGGGGGCTGGAAATCCTCCCCTCTCTTTTTTTTTTTTTTATTTTCCAAAAGAAGGAACAGAGGGGGCCAGGTGAGGATATTCCAAAAAAGGCCCAGTCCTCTGTTCCTAACGCTACCTCGCTAACGCGGGAAATGGCGAATAGTTTAAAAGAAAAAGAAAGAATATATATATATATATATATATATATATATATATATATATATATATATATATATAAGGTATAAGTTTGTTGAGTATGCCTGGGAAATTATATGGGAGGGTATTGATTGAGAGGGTGAAGGCATGTACAAAGCATCAGATTGGGGAAGAGCAGTGTGGTTTTAGAAGTGGTAGAGGATGTGTGGATCAGGTGTTTGCTTTGAGGAGCGTATGTGAGAAATACTTAGAAAAGCAAATGGATTTGTATGTAGCATATATGGATCTGGAGAAGGCATATGACAGAGTTGATAGAGATGGTCTGTGGAAGGCATTAAGAATATATGGTGTGGGAGGCAAGTTGTTAGAAGCAGTGTAAAGTCTTTATCGAGGATGTAAGGCATGTGTACGTGTAGGAAGAGAGGAAAGTGATTGGTTCTCAGTGAATGTAGGTTTGCGGCAGGGGTGTGTGATGTCTCCATGGTTGTTTAATTTGTTTATGGATGGGGTTGTTAGGGAGGTGAATGCAAGAGTTTTGGAAAGAGGAGCAAGAAGGCAGTCTGTTGTGGATGAGAAAGCTTGGGAAGTGAGTCAGCTGTTTTTCGCTGATGATACAGCGCTGGTGACTGATTCTTGTGAGAAATTACAGAAGCTGGTGACTGAGTTTGGTAAAGTGTGTGAAAGAAGAAAGTTGAGAGTAAATGTGAATAAGAGCAAGGTTATTAGGTACAGTAGGGTTGAGGGTCAAGTCAATTGGGAGGTAAGTTTGAATGGAGAAAAACTGGAGGAAGTGAAGTGTTTTAGATATCTGGGAGTGGATTTGGCAGCGGACGGAACCATGGAAGCGGAAGTGAATCATAGGGTGGGGGAGGGGGCGAAAATTCTGGGAGCCTTGAAGAATGTGTGGAAGTCGAGTACATTATCTCGGAAAGCAAAAATGGCTATGTTTGAAGGAATAGTGGTTCCAACAATGTTGTATGGTTGCGAGGCGTGGGCTATGGATAGAGTTGCGCAGAGGAGGGTGGATGTGCTGGAAATGAGATGTCTGAGGACAATATGTGGTGTGAGGTGGTTTGATCGAGTAAGTAATGTAAGGGTAAGAGAGATGTGTGGTAATAAAAAGAGTGTGGTTGAGAGAGCAGAAGAGGGTGTTTTGAAATGGTTTGGTCACATGGAGAGAATGAGTGAGGAAAGATTGACGAAGAGGATATATGTGTCAGAGGTGGAGGGAACGAGGAGAAGTGGGAGACCAAATTGGAGGTGGAAAGATGGAGTGAAAAAGATTTTGCGTGATCGGGGCCTGAACATGCAGGATGGTGAAAGGCGTGCAAGGAATAGAGTGAATTGGAACGATGTGGTATACCGGGGTCGACGTGCTGTCAATGGATTGAACCAGGGCATTTGAAGCGTCTGGGGTAAACCATGGAAAGTTCTGTGGGGCCTGGATGTAGAAAGGGAGCTGTGGTTTCGGTGCATTACACATGATAGATAGAGACTGAGTGTGAACGAATGTGGCCTATGTTGTCTTTTCCTAGCGATACCTGGCGCGCGCGCGGGGGGGTAAAGGGGTGTCATTTCATGCGTGGCGGGGTGGCGACGAAATGGTTGAAGGAAGCAAGTATGAATTATGTACATGAGTACGTATGTATATGTATGTGTATGTATGAATATGTATAGGTTGAAATGTATAGGTATGTATATGTGCGTGTGTGGACGTGTATGTATATACATGTGTATGTGGGTGCGCTCGGCCAATCTTTCGTCTGTCTCCTTGAGCTACCTCGCTAACGCGGGAGACAGCGACAAAGTATCATATAAAATCAACATATATATATATATATATATATATATATATATATATATATATATATATATATATATATATATATATATATATATATATTTTAATTTTCCAAAAGAAGGAACAGAGAAGGGGGCCAGGTGAGGATATTCCCTCAAAGGCCCAGTCCTCTGTTCTTAGCGCTACCTCGCTGACGCGGGAAATGGCGAATGGTGTGCAAAGTGAGAGGGTTAGGGAAAATGATTTGGTAAACAGAGAAGAGGTAGTAAAAGCTTTGCGGAAGATGAAAGCCGGCAAGGCAGCAGGTTTGGATGGTATTGCAGTGGAATTTATTAAAAAAGGGGGTGACTGTATTGTTGACTGGTTGGTAAGGTTATTTAATGTATGTATGACTCATGGTGAGGTGCCTGAGGATTGGCGGAATGCGTGCATAGTGCCATTGTACAAAGGCAAAGGGGATAAGAGTGAGTGCTCAAATTACAGAGGTATAAGTTTGTTGAGTATTCCTGGTAAATTATATGGGAGGGTATTGATTGAGAGGGTGAAGGCATGTACAGAGCATCAGATTGGGGAAGAGCAGTGCGGTTTCAGAAGTGGTAGAGGATGTGTGGATCAGGTGTTTGCTTTGAAGAATGTATGTGAGAAATACTTAGAAAAGCAAATGGATTTGTATGTAGCATTTATGGATCTGGAGAAGGCATATGATAGAGTTGATAGAGATGCTCTGTGGAAGGTATTAAGAATATATGGTGTGGGAGGCAAGTTGTTAGAAGCAGTGAAAAGTTTTTATCGAGGATGTAAGGCATGTGTACGTGTAGGAAGAGAGGAAAGTGATTGGTTCTCAGTGAATGTAGGTTTGCGGCAGGGGTGTGTGATGTCTCCATGGTTGTTTAATTTGTTTATGGATGGGGTTGTAAGGGAGGTAAATGCAAGAGTCCTGGAAAGAGGGGCAAGTATGAAGTCTGTTGGGGATGAGAGAGCTTGGGAAGTGAGTCAGTTGTTGTTCGCTGATGATACAGCGCTGGTGGCTGATTCATGTGAGAAACTGCAGAAGCTGGTGACTGAGTTTGGTAAAGTGTGTGGAAGAAGAAAGTTGAGAGTAAATGTGAATAAGAGCAAGGTTATTAGGTACAGTAGGGGTGAGGGTCAAGTCAATTGGGAGGTGAGTTTGAATGGAGAAAAACTGGAGGAAGTGAAGTGTTTTAGATATCTGGGAGTGGATCTGTCAGCGGATGGAACCATGGAAGCGGAAGTGGATCATAGGGTGGGGGAGGGGGCGAAAATTTTGGGAGCCTTGAAAAATGTGTGGAAGTCGAGAACATTATCTCGGAAAGCAAAAATGGGTATGTTTGAGGGAATAGTGGTTCCAACAATGTTGTATGGTTGCGAGGCGTGGGCTATGGATAGAGATGTGCGCAGGAGGATGGATGTGCTGGAAATGAGATGTTTGAGGACAATGTGTGGTGTGAGGTGGTTTGATCGAGTAAGTAACGTAAGGGTAAGAGAGATGTGTGGAAATAAAAAGAGCGTGGTTGAGAGAGCAGAAGAGGGTGTTTTGAAATGGTTTGGGCACATGGAGAGAATGAGTGAGGAGAGATTGACCAAGAGGATATATGTGTCGGAGGTGGAGGGAACGAGGAGAAGAGGGAGACCAAATTGGAGGTGGAAAGATGGAGTGAAAAAGATTTTGTGTGATCGGGGCCTGAACATGCAGGAGGGTGAAAGGAGGGCAAGGAATAGAGTGAATTGGAGTCATGTGGTATACAGGGGTTGACGTGCTGTCAGTGGATTGAATCAAGGCATGTGAAGCGTCTCGGGTAAACCATGGAAAGCTGTGTAGGTATGTATATTTGCGTGTGTGGACGTGTGTATGTACATGTGTATGGGGGGGGGGGGTTGGGCCATTTCTTTCGTCTGTTTCCTTGCGCTACCTCGCAAACGCGGGAGACAGCGACAAAGTATAAAAAAAAAAAAAAAAAAAAAATATATATATATATATATATATATATCAAATGACCAATCTTCGGTGCTCGTACTAACAGTAACACCGATTACCGCAGAACACACGACCTCCCACTGAGTTCCAAGTCTTGGAGACAGCATTAATTTTGTTTCATCGACTTGCTCTCCAAAAATGGAGTATTGGCAACTGAGGACCAGAGAGGGTGACTTGGCTAGGTTTGTGGGGGTAATGCTTACTCTTTCTACCTCACGTTTCCCCAAACTTGTATCATTTACATCCATTTTCTTTTCTTTTGATAATTAGAACTGGCGATTAGGTATAAATCTACAAGCCAACACATTGTCCTTTCTTGTAGGTATACAGACACCGCCAGGTGGATAAATACAACAAACCAAACTGGCCCAGTGGAGGTTGTGGGTGGGTCACCACTGGAAAGAAACGGCAACATTTGCCTCACTCTGCAGTGTACTTTGTTTTTCGTCTCATTTACTGATACCCACTGACAGCGAACACCTTCCCTTCTGTTTGGTGAAGAAAGGTCATCATCAACGAATACGTGAAATAACTGAAAACTTTATGAGTTTCCAGAACCGTTCGACTAAGCTTCAACGAAACGTTGCACGGTTTCGCTTGAATCTTAACTTACATGGATTAATACAAGCTATTCTCTCTATACACGGGACTCAAAACCAGTCATCAGCCGTAATATAATGGTTAATTATCTTCAATTGAAGAGTCTTGGTATTTTCTTTCTTCGTAATTCAGGAAAAAATATACCTTCTTAGGAGACGTATTCGCTTGAAGTCTGGTGGTAAGAGGTGCCCGGAACTTACTGAAAACGAGAGTAATATGATTTTTCTCAATTTTCAGTTATAGGAATGTAAGGTTCGTATTAGACTAATGATAATACATTATACTTTTAGTCTCACTCCAGATGTGGAAGTCTAGGCCACAGTTAAACGAACACACGCGAAAATAATTGCCAAAACGCCAACACCTGTGGCAAAGTTGGCAACTCGCATCCTGAAGTCGAGACAGAGTTACTCTATCTGAGAAGCTCGGCCAGTTTATATCCCGTTGGTCTAGATAGCCATGGATGCTGGGATAACCTCTCGGGATACCAGCCCTAAGTGGGATAAAGACTGGTGATCTTACAGGAAAAAACTTTGCAATTCAGACCAGTGGAACCTACGAATAACGGGTGACACAAGTGTGTTGTACAGTACATCGTGAGTGGATCGCAAAGCAGCAAAATGTTGGTCTGGTGCAGGATTCTGCAGTGATGAAATGCGTGCATACGGGACCTAAACATGCTTCTCGGGTTGTCCCAAGTGACAAGGAAAAGGCTTGGGGGCACAGAGGTCTCCTCAAGAGCAAAACAGAAGAGCATGTGCAGTGATAAAGGAAGTGGTGGTCCTCCTGAGTGCAATAACCAGAAAATAGTTGAAAAGAAAAAAACGAAATAAATCTGCATTGTATTCGATTGTCACTTATAATTAACGTATTTTAATGGAAAATTTCATGACTTTTAAGTAGGTTCTCTAGTTAAACTATGGTGAACTAATAAGTGACCAGTTTTCTTATTATTTGAGTCAAAAGATTCATTCAAGTGGTCACTCAGAAGTGGAATCAGATGTCAAAAGTGATGTTTTTGTTTTGCTGTTTTACCGAGCGTGTTGTGTGAGGCGTGTGTGTGTGTGTCTGTGTGTGTGTGCTGGCAGTTATGACTGTGGTGCCGGTGCACATATTTATATACCGTGTTAATGTGTTGTCTGGTGACCCCTGAGGTGTGATGGGATAATTATGAAAATTTATCCAGGTAATTAAGTGTAAAAATATATTTCACGGAAAAGCAAATGATAAGTGAGACGACTTAAAAAAGAATTTTTCACACAAAAGAGCGCGTGAAAATCCACGTCGCATCTGTGAGGATAGGTGGCTGTGTCAACAACAGAAGTAGTGATCCGTGATCGATGCGCTGAACAAGCCTCCCTCACCTGCCGCCGCTCATGTCAACCTCCGGTATGCCTGCATCACCACAGCTCCTGCACCCACTGTAGTACACTTGCTCATACATCTTACTGCACCTGTTTTAGGGCTAAACCTGGGGCACCTGCACTACCTGTTGAGGAGGCTCAGGCTTCCTGCTACCACTGCTCCAGGTCACCTACAGCACTCCCAACCGTGCGTGTACCCTGCCCTTGCATGCCGGCCACCCGTGGCCAGGCAAACGTGCAGAGCTACTGACGGAGTGTCCAGGAAGTCATGCTGTGTTGCAAGTCCCGAAACCCGAGATTTTGTTTCAGAATTTGATGATCTGACGCGGTTACTTGTCTTTCCTCGCGCGCCATGGCAGATACCTCTGGCTTTACAGGTACACCGTCAAAACATCATAACATGATGGGAAAGTAAGCCTGTTGCCCCATGTCGATTACCAGTGACGATTTAAGCTACAACGACGTTACATGTTATTGAAGTTGAAATTACCAGTCCTCATAAGAAGTGACTCTGCAGTCCCAAACCCTAACCTAGAGCAGTTAGTATTGTAGGTGGAAATTCGTACACAACGTGAAAGTGTCAACAAGTGAGAGATATGGTGTGAAGACAAACTCGAGAGAATTTGTTTCCCGTGTTGCATGTCCAGGCTGGAACACCATGTAGTGAGGACCCAGAACCCTGGGTGACGATTACCCTTCATGGTTAAGAGGATCTACGCTCGAGTCACAACACGGGACACTCAGCCAGTGAGGTCATGTGACCCCTGTGTGTGGTGCAGATCAGACCATGCCACAGGGAGTTACTGACTGAGCTGGAGACGAGGTGCGAACTCCTGAATGTTGCTGCCGCTGCCAGTATGGGCAGTAGAGTGAGGCGGCGTCACACTGCTGGCAACACTCAAGTTGCTCCCTCCTCGCTCTCTGCACCGCTGGACGAGTGAGGGAGGAGGAAGAGGCCACTGGAGGACGGTGGAGGAGGAGGAGGAGGAGGAAGGTGATGGAGGGCCGGGCAGGAGGGGCCACCACTCTTCCGCGCAACAAGGGCGCAACCCTGCCCGGGTACCGCGTGGGCTCCGTGCGTTATGGCGTACGTCTGGCGCCCCACGGCGGACCCGGGGCGTCCCACAGTGGACACGGGGCGCCTCACAGCGGGCCCGGGGAGCCTTCATCCGCTAGGCGGTGCTCTGAAGGCGACCTGGGGGTGGCGAAAAGAGGTTGTGCGGAGACGGTTGGGAAGCTGGCAAGGGACGTCTCCGGCAACAATACCCTCCAGCCACTTGTTGACAACGGTCCGGCGGAGCTCGGCGGCGGGAGGCCGGCGGCCACCAGCCAGCACGACCCGCCTGGCGCGGGGCCCTCGCCACACCACATGAGGGAGGCCCAATCGCTCCTCAATAACAGGTGGGCCCCACTTACCGTGCCATCAGCCACGTCCTTGTTACCCCCCACCGCGCTAAGACCTCACGCCCTCAGACGAAGCTTCAATTCCTCGCCCCGGCCGTGGGTGGCGCCCTCGGGGCAGTTCGGACAAGCTTCTGTCACGGAAGACGCTGATAATAGAGACAGTGACAATAACAGTGATAAGAGCCGAAGTGTAGGTGGCAGGTGGCGAGTGACGTCAACAGATGGCGTGAGCGTACACACCAAGACTAACTCTGACACTGCCCCGCTAAAATTATCCACCAACCCACCACCACCACCACCACCCGAGGCAGGAGGGTTGTCCTCCGCGTGGAGCGGTGCGCGCCCTGCGACACCCGTCAACACTCCCGCTGACGTCGCCACGTTTAAAAGCGAGGCTACCATACTGGTGACTCATGGTGACAAGGACCCAGCCGAGAGGGTAGGAGGGCAGGGCGGCCGCTCACCCATGTGTCGTGGGAGCGGTGTGGGAGCTCTCAGCTTCGCCAGGAGCGCCCCTGACGACGGTGAGGGCGTCAATGGGTCTCAAGTAGTAACGGGTGCTGCTGTAGAAGGCGCAGCCGTGTTGGAGGAAGTGAGGGTAAGCGGGTTGCCTCCCCCCGCCGCTAAATATACGTGTTGTGTGGCGGGCCGCTCCCCCCGGCACCTGGTGCCCCAACATGCCACTATGTTTAGCTGCCCGGGCCCGGCGCGCCCCGCCATCCCCAAGGAACCCGCCAGTACGCACCTCACCAGTGACCAGTGCAGTGCTCCGCCGCCCATCACATCCAGTCATGCCCATGGCAGTGCAGTGCAGTGTACAGTGTTTCCCAGCGGAGGAAGCGGCAGTGTAGCCTCGGGGGGCAGCGGTCATAGGGACCGTGTGGCCCCCCCGGCGGCAGTCACTCCCCAGGACGGCTTCCCCAGCAGCACCCCAGCACGCAGGCCCGTCAGACCTAGACCAGAAATACCAGATCATTTGTACCGCCGCTGGGCCTCGCTGCTCCCGTCTGATGCAGACTTAGATTATCGCAAGCAGAGACAAGAGCCGGAGGTGGGGGCGGGAGCCTCAGGCGTCGCTCCCGGCCCGTCGGATGAGGGGCACCGGCCGGTGACGTCGCCCGACCACAGCCCCGCGGCAGGAAGGATACAAGGGTCTCAGGACAACCAGCTGGAGCACCAGCTCGACCTTTCCTCCCACAAGTCGGCTCGGTTTCGACTGGGCATCCCAACCGGCGGGCTGGGTGGCGGCAGGAAAGAAGGGGGGCGTGGACCCCCTCCAGCACGCCCACCCAGGTCTCGCCAGAACCATCTAGAAGAACTGCGGAAATGTACCGAAAGGCTCAAGACGCCGTCACCCGATAAGAAAGTCCGGGCTGATTCAGCTCCTCCTCCGGACACGACGGTGTCCGTCGCCCTGGGTGAGGGCGATGGCGTTCCCCCGCGAGGCAAGGCCAAGAAACGAAGCAGCGAGTCCCCACGATCAGTCTTAACCCGTCACCCGTCGCTCGGCAAGAGCCCCAGTCTTCCCCCGCAGCTCCCCTCCACTAAGGACGTCGAGGTCCCGAGACTATCGATGACATCCATCTCAAAAGACCAAAGGGAAGCCATTCCCCAGGATGCCCGGCGGGAGGACGAAGACGTCTTCAACGAGGGGGCAGCGAAGCTCCCTCCAAGACCTCGGCCAGAGTCCCGTCTCGTCTTCCCCCCGCGACTCATTCCCTTCAGGTCGGCGTCCGTGTCTCAGGTCGACGTAACATCAGACAGTTCATTTTTCTCGCGCACAGGCAAGTCCCCGACCGCCATCCGCCTCTACCCGTTCTGCAAGGATTACCTGGGCTCCAACACCCTCCCCAAGCGTAAGCCCGCCGTAGCCACTAAGGAGGGCGGTGCTGCCGCAGGCGGACCTAACCACCACCATCACCACCACCACCACAATCCACCGCTCACCAACGCAGCCTCCATCAGCGACATGACCAACGTCGGTGCCAAGTCGGGGCTGTCGCAGCCGGAGAAGCTGGAGAACAAGTCCAAGTCTGAGAGCGAGCTGTCGATGGCTGGGCTGAGTGGTGGCGACGGTGGTCTTGCCGATCTCCGGGATAATCTCCTGGGCAAGAAGGTGGAGGCCATTGACACCCTAAGAACCTTAGGAAGCGAAGCCAAGGAGGCAGGTGGGGCAGAGGGTGAGGCCAAGGACACAAAAGGAAGAGAGGGCATTGTCAAAGTCATAAACGCCAAAGAAGGCGACAAGGAAGCGCAACATCCACCTGGTGCAGGGGAAAATTGTCAGACGAAGGATGGAAGTGGCTGGAAGGAGGCGGCGAAAGATGATACGAAAGATAAGAAAAATGGTGAACCAATGAATGAAAAGGAAAAGGCAGATAAAAGTCATACTGTTCTTAAAAACGAGACAAAGGATAATGCCGAGAGAAAAGGGGAAGGAAAAGAGAAAGAGGCAACTAAATCGAACAGAGTAAGTTTTTCTGATGAGGTTAAAAACATCAGTTTTGACTTAGACGAAAATTTCGGCCTGAGGCAAGACGATATGGCCAGAGTACCAGTGTGTATAGAAGGCTCCACGACAAAAGAGTTGGCCACTAATTCTAGATCCCACACAGACGGAGGGAACGTAGAGAGTGAATCGCAGAGACGTTCGTGTGTCGTATCAAAGTGTGAAAGAAGCGAGCCGCACAAAGTAGTGTTTACTCTCGATGACGAAGGAGAGAGTAACGTGTACCATCCAGCAGTGACTCCGGAACACCACGACGGAGGCCGTAAAGAACGCAGTGCTTGCATGGGCGACGACTTGAGTAGGTCAGAGCTGTCAAGGGAGGACGTGCCTGGCCTGGAGGGAGGTGCTGCTGGCGACAGTGCCGCTGGAGGACCTACACCGACAACAGCTGAAGGCTGTGACGACCCTGGGGTAAGTGACATTGGTAGGAACACTACTACATCGTTGTTAAATGACGGTAGAAATGATCTTTGTAAGGGTAACACTGGAGACACTCCCCCGGGAGGGGAGACAGCCACCTCTGGGGGACTGGTTCCTCCGGGGCACGCACCCAGACCAGAACGATTGCCTCGTGAAGGAGGCGGCCCAGGGGATAAGTTACGTGATGACCCAAGTCAAATGCCCTTACTTAATAGTACCAACCCACGACCTGACGGTGACGACAGGTTAAGTAGTAACTCTGTACATAATAAGATTAAGATGGCGAGTGTGGAGAGTGGCGTTGGTCAGTGTCCAGATCACAGACAGATCGAGTGTCAAGTCCTGCAGAAGGAGCCGAGACTGTCGCAGTGTTTAGTCATTAAGTCCGGGTCGCGTGAGAGCGGCGAACACACCACGGGCGGGGAGGGGGCCACCTCCGAGTGCCGCGTGGTCAGATCCAGGCCTCGTCTCCCGCGGGAAGACTCCGACGGAGACAGCGGCGAGCGAGAGTCTTCCCGCCTGTACCTGACGCAGATGAGCGACGATGGCATCTTCGAAGAAGAGATCAAGAGTCACGAGCAACGCGACTCGTCCGATTCGTCGTCCCAGGACAGTGTAGGACAGGACCGGCCTCATGATGTTTTAGTACATGGTTCTGCCCCTCTCGAGAACGTCCCCGTCAGGTCAGGGTCACGCCGTCGCCGACAGAAGACAGAGGAGGGCAATGAACGCTCTCTCACCTTTCCCCCACCTAGAAAGGGACCTCATCTCGACGCCATTGGATATTCATCAGTGGACAGCAATGGCCTGCGTAGCTTAGCCACATCAGGGGGTTACGTGGATCGAGGCAGTAGCGAGGAGCAACGTAGCTCCTTCTCCCTCGCCGGCAGCTACTTGAGCGAGACCAGCCAGCCACCTGACACTCGCCAGCTCCTCCTTATCTCAGATTCCCGACCGATGGACCGAGCAGAGCGAAAGAAAAAGCATCACAGTGACCCGAGTTGTGAACGAAGTGGCAGCAGCGACGCTCTCCTCTACTTGAGCGAACCCCACCTGGGAAAAGCTAGCTCCCAGGGAGAGAGAGAAAGAAACTCTAACAAAAGCGTCGTGTCTCAGGCCTCTACAGACTCCGAGGGTCGTGATGAACGTGGGGAGCAGCCATCTTCTGGGCCACTGAGGGTGAGCACACCGCAGGTCCTATTGAGTGGCCACGAGAGCGACGGTTCAGACTACCCGCCCTGCCGCACCCCGGCCAGGAATGCTTCCCCGATACCATACCTGCAAGACAGTGACTCTGGGGAGCGCAGTGCTCCACGAAGTCCCCATGGCCCGCGACGTTACTCCAAGAGACCTCTGCGAGGTCCTTATGGCGAGATGCTGGAAGCAGAGATGAACAAATCTAAGTCGAGTTCGACCTACCTGATGGAGGACGCTTTTCTTCGTGTGCGCGACGCCAAGAGTTGTTCGCCGCGTCCCCCTTCCCCAGCCTCCCCGTCGGTGACGGTGGACGAGAGCGAGCGGCCCTCCCTCATCATACCCACCCCACACTCCCTCGACGACTCCGCCATCAGCATCAATTACGGCAACACCTCAGACCTCCCTCTGCGCCACAAGATCAGCGAGGAGCCCGAGCCTGGAGCTACCTCGCCCATGGGCTCCGCCTGTGAGAGTGATGGGGAAGGAACACTCTCCCCTCTCCCTATAGGACCCATGCACCAACGTACTGCATCCTCTCCCTCGAAGCTCTTCTCTGAGGGCTTCACTTCCGAAGAGGAACAAGAGCTGGTGGATTACTTCTCGGCGGCGGCGCAACTCTTGGGTCAACAGAACCACAAACAGCGCCTCCCGCCCTACCGACCACCACCACAGCAACAGCAGCAACAGCAGCCACAACAGCAAGAAAAACCACAGCAGCCCCAGTCACAGCAGCAAGTGGGGACGGAGCTGCGACACCCCACTACCCACGAACACCGCCACACCTCGGACCACAGGCACTCCCACAAGCGACACAGGGTAAGTACTGCTCTTCTAGATTACCCGTCGGTCTGTATATGTAGGTGGTACCTCAACACTGTCGCATTTCAGACAGTTTCCAGTGATTTCAGAAGTGGCTGCTTCATGACTACCTAGTCCATGAAGTGCGCTGTGTTCTTCATCTGGTGAAAAATAATCATTTCAGATCTTTATGTCACCAGAACTGCTCTTGTTCAAGGTAGTTATGGGTCATAAAAGTTCACTGGAAGTCATCAGGAGTTTAGCAAGTTCACAGATGTTCTTAAGAAAGAGGCGAGTGAGTGAGTGTCCAGGGCAGGGAGGGCAGCTTGAGGACTCGCCTTTGCCTCTACAATTGCCTCACAATGATTGGCGTATCGAAGAACAAGTTCCTCCTTGTAACCTAAGATGGCTTCTGTATCGAGAACTGTATCAGGAAGGTTACAGTTAGCCGCTACCATCAGTATGGAACAGTTCACTGCTACCATCTGTATGGAACAGTTCACTGCTACCATCTGTATGGAACAGTTCACTGCTACCATCTGTATGGAACAGTTCACTGCTACCATCTGTATGGAACAGTTCACTGCTACCATCTGTATGGAACAGTTCACTGCTACCAACTGTGTGGAACAGTTCACTGCTACCATCTGTATGTTATTTCTAGGGTATCTATATCCTGTAGTGAGGGATTCATTATACAGGAGTATAACTACTTCAGCACCAAACGTAATATATTTCAGAAGTATATTTCGTGATGGGGTTCCGAAGGAATCGCTGGGACCGCTGTGGTTTCCCGTGGTGCCTGCACTGCTCTCGCCTCTGAATTGATGAGGATTATCTCTTACTCTGTTCGTCCAAATATACTTGGACAGAGCATAGGTCAAGGGCATATAACACGGGGGAATAGGTAGAGGCAAGCATAGAGCGTGCAGTGGGTAAAATAGCAAGTGAGAAGTAGAGGTAAACACAAAGTGTACAGCTTGTACAATAACAGGGAAGAGTTGGGGGCAAGCACAGAGTACTACGGGGGAAGGTGGAGGCCAGCATAGAGCGCAAAATGGTGAATGGCGGAAGGAAGGGTTTTTCGTTGGGCAATCTCACTTGACAACGTTTCGCAAGCTGAGCTGTAGTCAGGGATCATAGCATGAGCTGAGGAGTTGGACAGTGTCACTCAGTACCTTGGGAATACTCTATGGAGGCCCCTAGTTGGACGGAGCTGGAACAGTTGCTACATTTTTCGTGTTGGGAGTGGATGAGGTAGTTAGCGTCAGGGTCCAGCATACCTCACACCGGCCTTAATGAGTCTGCTGTGCAAGGATACGTCACTAACTACACCGGTACAGCTTTGTATTCTACTGTGCTTTAGAACATATATATATATATATATATATATATATATATATATATATACGAATAAAGTGCATAGAAACGCGCACCTCCATAGAGCAAACAAACCTCCAACAGCCAGTATCGAACCCGGGACCCCGGGTTCGATCTACTCGAAAATGAAACACGATAAGTTCCCAAGTGCACTTTCGTGTGATGACCACATCATCAGGGAGATGTAAAGAAGATAAACATAACAATCTGTTGATAAACAAGCGTTACCCGAATGGTGGAGACCGGTTTATTATGTGGACAAGAAAGTGAACTGTTTACAGATTTTATCTACAGTAAAGCTATCCAATTTATACAGACCTTCACTAATATTAATGTTACAATTTTTTGTGTATTTGGTAATGGAAGATTCAATTACATTTCTCGTGGTAAGGGAGTTAAGTTAACTGAGTTGGCATTACTTCAGTCAATACAATGATCAAAATATTTAACATGATTAAACAAGGCATTTGATTCTTTTCATGTTGTTATACTATACTTATGTTGCTTAAGTCTAACAGAAAGATCCTTACCAGTCTGACTAACATAAAACATATTACAATTTATACATAGTACTCTATAAATGCAGCCCGCAGAACTTTCTGGCGAGTTGCTGATTAAGATATTCGTTATAGTATTACTGTTGCTGAAGGCAACATTACATTAAAAGATTTAAGCAACATGGGAAGTAAAGTGAAATTATAGTTAGAAGGAAGAACTAAAAGGTTCTTGGTCTCAAAGGAAGCTTTGGGTTTAATTCCATAAAATGATTTATTTGCCAACTTAAGGAATTTATTAATGAAAATTTTAAGATACTTTAACTTGGATCCAATAAAATATATCTTAAACTCATCATCAGTAAACTCTGGATTGCATATACGTGATGCCATAAAAAACACAGACTGGAAAGATGATAATTTAACTCTGTCATGTTGAGATGAGTAATAATGGATATAGGAGCATACATTGGTAGGATTTCTGTATATGCTAAACTTAAATTATTTTCTATTCCTATGGATCATGCAATCTAAAAATGGTACCATACCATTATTTTCTAATATATATATATATATATATATATATATATATATATATATATATATATATATATATATATATATATATATATATATATATGAGTGAGTGCTCAAATTACAGAGGTATAAGTTTATATATATATATATATATATATATATATATATATATATATATATATATATATATATATATATATATATATATATATGAGTGAGTGCTCAAATTACAGAGGTATAAGTTTGTTGAGTATTCCTGGCAAATTATATGGGAGGGTATTGATTGAGAGGGTGAAGGCATGTACAGAGCATCAGATTGGGGAAGAGCAGTGTGGTTTCAGAAGTGGTAGAGGATGTGTGGATCAGGTGTTTGCCTTGAAGAATGTATGTGAGAAATACTTAGAAAAGCAAATGGATTTGTATGTAGCATTTATGGATCTGGAGAAGGCATATGATAGAGTTGATAGAGATGCTCTGTGGAAGGTATTAAGAATATATGGTGTGGGAGGCAAGTTGTTAGAAGCAGTGAAAAGTTTTTATCGAGGATGTAAGGCATGTGTACGTGTAGGAAGAGAGGAAAGTGATTGGTTCTCAGTGAATGTAGGTTTGCGGCAGGGGTGTGTGATGTCTCCATGGTTGTTTAATTTGTTTATGGATGGGGTTGTTAGGGAGGTGAATGCAAGAGTTTTGGAAAGAGGGGCAAGTATGAAGTCTGTTGGGGATGAGAGAGCTTGGGAAGTGAGTCAGTTGTTGTTCGCTGATGATACAGCGCTGGTGGCTGATTCATGTGAGAAACTGCAGAAGCTGGTGACTGAGTTTGGTAAAGTGTGTGAAAGAAGAAAGTTAAGAGTAAATGTGAATAAGAGCAAGGTTATTAGGTACAGTAGGGTTGAGGGTCAAGTCAATTGGGAGGTGAGTTTGAATGGAGAAAAACTGGAGAAAGTGAAGTGTTTTAGATATCTGGGAGTGGATCTGGCAGCGGATGGAACCATGGTAGCGGAAGTGGATCATAGGGTGGGGGAGGGGGGCGAAAATTCTGGGAGCCTTGAAGAATGTGTGGAAGTCGAGAACATTATCTCGGAAAGCAAAAATGGGTATGTTTGAAGGAATAGTGGTTCCAACAATGTTGTATGGTTGCGAGGCGTGGACTATGGATAGAGTTGTGCGCAGGAGGATGGATGTGCTGGAAATGAGATGTTTGAGGACAATGTGTGGTGTGAGGTGGTTTGATCGAGTAAGTAACGTAAGGGTAAGAGAGATGTGTGGAAATAAAAAGAGCGTGGTTGAGAGAGCAGAAGAGGGTGTTTTGAAATGATTTGGTCACATGGAGAGAATGAGTGAGGAAAGATTGACCAAGAGGATATATGTGTCGGAGGTGGAGGGAACGAGGAGAAGAGGGAGACCAAATTGGAGGTGGAAAGATGGAGTGAAAAAGATTTTGTGTGATCGGGGCCTGAACATGCAGGAGGGTGAAAGGAGGGCAAAGAATAGAGTGAATTGGAGCGATGTGGTATACCGGGGTTGACGTGCTGTCAGTGGATTGAATCAAGGCATGTGTATGGGGGTGGGTTGGGCCATTTCTTTCGTCTGTTTCCTTGCGCTACCTCGCAAACGCGGGAGACAGCGACAAAGCAAAAAAAAAAAAAAAAAAAAAAAAAATATATATATATATATATATATATATATATATATATATATATATATATATATATATATATATATATATATATATATATATATGTACGGTACCCACTTACAGTTTGAAGGGGCTAATACCATTGAAAATTAAAATGATCAAAAAAAATTCTTTTTCATTGACAGTGTGAATATTTTCTTACCGTATGAGCCATGTATAAAATCCCGTGTTATCATCACTTCACTGCGTCCGTGTATGTTCATCAGTTTGCCTCAGTGGTAAAGGCTCAGCACATGAGTTACTTACTCAGGTTCTAAAAAAGTTTACGAGGTGGTTGAGAAACACGATGAATAAACCACCGGATGTAATCGACACACTGGGAAATGCTTCACAGTGGTAGCGCAGGGGGACTGGATTTCATAGCCACCAGCACCTTGGTTCATCAGTGGGAAGAAATGAGTATGGCCATCAACAGTAATCCAGGATGGCCATATTTAGTTTTCTCCCCCCCCCACAGATTCAGATAAGGTTTCAGGAGTTGTCTGCACACAGTGGCAGGCTGACACAACATGACCAGGCAGGGCACAGAGAGTCGCTCTCGACCTCCCTCAGTCGATAACCTCTGGTGACTTATGCATTCATGACGACCTCGCCGAACTCACGCAGACGAAGGCGACCCCCACCACAACCTGAAGTCTCTGCCAACGACTCGCCCTCCACGGCACCTCCCCTTCACATACACCAGTCTTCTGAAAGCAGTGTTTCTTACGTTCATTGCTCGATGGGGGATGTGTTCAAGGAGCGGCCGTGGGAGCCGAGTCTCAGATGGACTACAAGCGTGTGGACGAGTCTCCTCATCAAGAGGTCAAGACGATGTTATTGCAGGGCAGGAGTGTGCCAGTGTGAGGGTATCCTGGTGGTGTGGCAGTAGCGTGGGAGAGTATCATGTCGCTGGGGCGGTATTCTGGTGAGAATGTGGGAGTGTGCGAGGAGCAGAAGGCGTGGCACAGCTCAGGCATGAGTCACATGGCTTCACCAGGAACACCTTTAGGTATATGGCCAGATAAATCCGTCGTGCTGGTGCCTCATCCCCCACCACCAGGTGGCCACCCTGCCCCTCCCACCCGAACTTTAGGCCAGAAACCAATTTTGTGATATTTTTATTTCCCCAGTCTGACGTGACTAGGGGCAGGCCCCATGCTCGCAGACCCTGACACACGTCCAGCTGAGGGAAGTCTTCCATGATGGTCATGTGTGGGGTTACCGTACGTCTGTAGAGTCTGTTTGTTAACATGATATCTTGCTCAGGCCTTAAATAGGGCCAGTACCCACCATACACACTCTGGTAGGCTCTATGACGAAGTTATCTTGGAGGACAGTACATGGGAAGGACAGATAACACAAGACCTGATGGTCTATGACGAGGTTATCTTGGAGGACAGTACATGGGAAGGACAGATAACACAAGACCTGATGGTCTATGACGAGGTTGTCTTGGAGGACAGTACATGGGAAGGACAGATAACACAAGACCTGATGGTAGACGACAAGGTTATCTGCTGTAGGACAGTACATGGGAAGGACAGATAACACAAGACTTGATGGTCTATGACGAGGTTATCTGCTGGAGGACAGTACATGGGAAGGACAGATAACACAAGACCTGATGGTCTATGACGAGGTTATCTGCTGGAGGACACTACATGGGAAGGACAGATAACACAAGACCTGATGGTCTATGACGAGGTTATCTTGGAGGACAGTACATGGGAAGGACAGATAACACAAGACCTGATGGTCTATGACGAGGTTGTCTGCTGGAGGACAGTACATGGGAAGGACAGATAACACAAGACCTGATGGTCTATGACGAGGTTGTCTGCTGGAGGACACTACATGGGAAGGACAGATAACACAAGACATGATGGTCTATGACGAGGTTGTCTGCTGGAGGACAGTACATGGGAAGGACAGATAATACAAGACCTGATGGTCTATGACGAGGTTATCTGCTGGAGGACAGTACATGGGAAGGACAGCTATCACAAGACCTGATGGTCTATGACGAGGTTATCTGCTGGAGGACAGTACATGGAAAGGACAGATAACACAAGACCTGATGGTCTTTGACGAGGTTATCTGCTGGAGGACAGTACATGGGAAGGACAGATAACACAAGACCTGATGGTCTATGACGAGGTTATCTGCTGGAGGACAATAATAGTATCCTACATTCCTCATCTGTAGATATACGGACAGGATGGTAAAGCAGAAGGCTTGCATTTGGCGTATTTTCAATTGTCTCCTCTTAACTAACAGCTATTGATGGAACGTTCGTTCCTAGTGTCATTGTAGAGCAACAATACCGAGTTCTTCCCTGGCCGTGTCGTGGCGAAGGCCGTCAACAAGAGGGTCTGTAATGGTCCATTACCGAGAGGGAAGTTAATGGTCCGGAGAATTTCAATGGAGTGTATGATCACACACACACACACACACACACCAACAGCAGCCATGTTCCACCTGTCTCCCCAGCAACACGCACAAGTGGCAGTCACATTTCCCCCACAACACCTGCACAATATCAACAACCCGCTCACTGAAATGAACTGGTGTCTCATCAGCGGGGAACGCTGGAAACTGGAGTCTCTCTCTCTCTCTCTCTCTCTCTCTCTCTCTCTCTCTCTCTCTCTCTCTCTCTCTCTCTCTCTCTCTCTCACACACACACACACACACACACACGCACGCACACATCGTGAGGCCGCACGGGCCCACCCGGGGTCGAACCCTCATAGGTTCGAACCCTGGGCGCAGCAGGCGGCCTTCTTTCGGGACGAGTCGATAAAAGGGTAAGTGGCTTAGGCTGTGGTGTGTGTGTGTGTGTTTGTGTGTGTGTGTGTGTAAAAACATGATACACGTATATAAGGTCTACAGACGGGTCCACACGACAGTAAAACTCCCTCCCCGTAACATGTGAAGAGTAATCATACACAGGTGGATGGTGAGGGTCCTGTCTGGGGTGTGGGTACAAATATTCCCTGCTGGGGTGAGGCAGGGGTGTGGATGGTAGCGCTCCCTGCTGGGGTGAGGCAGGGGTGTGGATGGTAGCGCCCCCTGCTGGGGTGAGGCAGGGGTGTGGATGGTAGCGCTCCCTGCTGGGGTGAGGCAGGGGTGCGGATGGTAGCGCTCCCTGCTGGGGTGAGGCAGGGGAGTGGATGGTAGCGCTCCCTGCTGGGGTGAGGCAGGGGTGTGGATGGTAGCGCCCCCTGCTGGGGTGAGGCTGGTGATGCAATCTGTTAGGATGATAATGATGATAATGATGATAATGATGATAATGATGATGATGATGATGATAATGATGATGATAATGATCCCTGAGCTCAGCCATCATCAATACGTCTTACATGTATCATGTTATGGCTAAGTTTATCCCCGTTGAAGAGGCATTGCCACCCACCGCTAGCGTCCCCTACCGGTCATGCCAACACCAGGAGGACTTGCCTCCTCGACCTCCCGTGTGTCACCATGTCAGCAGACCTTCCCTGCTAGAGGGACGTTGCCGCCAGATGGCAGCCACTGTGAAAGACCTGTTCGCTGGCTGGAGGACAGCGCCGCCCACTGGTATAACGTCAATATTATCGTGAATTGATCAAATGACAAAGAAAACGCTTACATATCGTGGACGGGATTTGTGTGTGGCTGGGAGTGTCTTGTCTTCTGTCGTAGTTTTTTTTTTTTTTATATTTCGTTGGTTTTCATTTACTTGAGGCAGAAATGAGTGTAGTGAAGAAGGGGTTATATTGAGATGGGTGCAGCGAAGATGATTATAATGAAGATAAGGAATTCGTGAGGAGGACGCTGAGATGGAGGTGACCTTTGACCTGAATGGAGACATGGTCTTTGACCTGAATTGAAAGTTAATGGTCACTTATGTCGAACGTGAAGTGAAGGTGAGGGTGTATTGAAGATAGGGGTGTAGTGATGATGGCCTTCGATTTCAAATGAAATGTTTATCTCAGTGGTCATCTGTGATGGGGATGTAGTGAAGATGAGGGGGCAGTAAAGTTGGCCTTGCACACGACCTTTGTTGATATGGTTGAATTAAGGACGGTAAGGGTCAGGTCAAAGGATAATGATGTCGGGGATGTCATACAGGTGGCCTTGGTTTTCACCCGTAAGGATCAAGTCAAGTGCAGATGGTCCGTCCCAAGGGTGTAGTGAAGATGTAGCGTAGGGAAGATGAGGATGCAGTGGAGATGGCCTGAGACTCGACCATAGGCGGACAGGTCACTAGTGTGATCAATCATGTTGAGTTGGAGATTATGACCTTCCAGTCGTATGGCGACATGTGGCAACTGTCTCTGAGTATCATGTTCATAATAAACACCCAGGGTGTTGCTGTGTACTTCTGTACTGTGGTAGTGACACCCAGGGTGTTGCTGTGTACTGCTGTGCTGTGGTAGTGACACCCAGGGTGTTGCTGTGTACTGCTGTACTGTGGCAGTGACACCCAGGGTGTTGCTGTGTACTGCTGTACTGTGGTAGTGACACCCAGGGTGTTGCTGTGTACTGCTGTACTGTGGCAGTGACACCCAGGGTGTTGCTGTGTACTGCTGAACTGTGGTAGTGACACCCAGGGTGTTGCTGTGTACTGCTGTACTGTGGCAGTGACATCCAGGGTGTTGCTGTGTCCTGCTGTACTGTGGTAGTGACACCCAGGGTGTTGCTGTGTACTGCTGTACTGTGGTAGTGACACCCAGGGTGTTGCTGTGTACTGCTGAACTGTGGTAGGGACACCCAGGGTGTTGCTGTGTACTGCTGTGCTGTGGTAGTGACACCCAGAGTGTTGCTGTGTACTGCTGTACTATGGCAGTGACATCCAGGGTGTTGCTGTGTACTGCTGTACTGTGGCAGTGACACCCAGGGTGTTGCTGTGTACTGCTGTACTATGGCAGTGACACCCAGGGTGTTGCTGTGTACTGCTGTACTATGGCAGTGACACCCAGGGTGTTGCTGTGTACTGCTGTGCTGTGGTAGTGACACCCAGGGTGTTGCTGTGTACTGCTGTACTGTGGTAGTGACACCCAGGGTGTTGCTGTGTACTGCTGTACTGTGGCAGTGACATCCAGGGTGTTGCTGTGTACTGCTGTACTGTGACAGTGACACCCAGGGTGTTGCTGTGTACTGCTGTGCTGTGGTAGTGACACCCAGGGTGTTGCTGTGTACTGCTGTACTGTGGCAGTGACATCCAGGGTGCTGCTGTGTACTGCTGTACTATGGCAGTGACACCCAGGGTGTTGCTGTGTACTGCTGTGCTGTGGTAGTGACACCCAGGGTGTTGCTGTGTACTGCTGTACTGTGGCAGTGACATCCAGGGTGTTGCTGTGTACTGCTGTACTATGGCAGTGACATCCAGGGTGTTGCTGTGTACTGCTGTACTGTGGCAGTGACACCCAGGGTGTTGCTGTGTACTGTTGTACTGTGGTAGTGACACTCAGGGTGTTGCTGTGTACTGCTGTACTATGGCAGTGACACCCAGGGTGTTGCTGTGTACTGCTGTACTGTGGCAGTGACACCCAGGGTGTTGCTGTGTACTGTTGTACTGTGGTAGTGACACCCAGGGTGTTGCTGTGTACTGCTGTACTGTGGTAGTGACATCCAGGGTGTTGCTGTGTACTGCTGTACTGTGGCAGTGACACCCAGGGTGTTGCTGTGTACAACTGTACTATGGCAGTGACACCCAGGGTGTTGCTGTGTACTGCTGTACTGTGGCAGTGACACCCAGGGTGTTGCTGTGTACTGTTGTAATGTGGTAGTGACACCCAGGGTGTTGCTGTGTACTGTTGTACTGTGGTAGTGACACCCAGGGTGTTGCTGTGTACTGCTGTACTATGGCAGTGACACCCAGGGTGTTGCTGTGTACTGTTGTACTGTGGTAGTGACATCCAGGGTGTGGCTGTGTACTGCTGTACTGTGGTAGTGACATCCAGGGTGTTGCTGTGTACTGCTGTACTGTGGCAGTGACACCCAGGGTGTTGCTGTGTACTGCTGTACTGTGACAGTGACACCCAGGGTGTTGCCGTGTACTGCTGTACTGTGGCAGTGACATCCAGGGTGTTGCTGTGGACTGCTGTACTATGGCAGTGACACCCAGGGTGTGGCTGTGTACTGCTGTACTATGACAGTGACACCCAGGGTGTTGCTGTGTACTGCTGTACTGTGGCAGTGACATCCAGGATGTTGCTGTGTACTGCTGTACTATGGCAGTGACACCCAGGGTGTGGCTGTGTACTGCTGCACTATGGCAGTGACACCCAGGGTGTGGCTGTGTACTGCTGTACTGTGGCAGTGACATCCAGGGTGTTGCTGTGTACTGCTGTACTAAGGCAGTGACACCCAGGGTGTAGCTGTGTACTGCTGTGCTGTGGCAGTGACATCCAGGGTGTTGCTGTGTACTGCTGTACTATGGCAGTGACACCCAGGGTGTAGCTGTGTACTGCTGTGCTGTGGCAGTGACATCCAGGGTGTTGCTGTGTACTGCTGTACTATGGCAGTGACACCCAGGGCGTTGCTGTGTACTGCTGTACTGTGGCAGTGACACCCAGGGTGTTGCTGTGTACTGCTGTACTGTGGCAGTGACATCCAGGGCGTTGCTGTGTACTGCTGTACTGTGGCAGTGACACCCAGGGTGTTGCTGTGTACTGTTGTACTGTGGTAGTGACATCCAGGGTGTTGCTGTGTACTGCTGTACTATGGCAGTGACACCCAGGGTGTTGCTGTGTACTGCTGTACTGTGGCAGTGACATCCAGGGTGTTGCTGTGTACTGCTGTACTGTGGCAGCGACACCCAGGGCGTTGCTGTGTACTGCTGTACTGTGGCAGTGACATCCAGGGTGTTGCTGTGTACTGCTGTACTGTGGCAGTGACACCCAGGGCGTTGCTGTGTACTGCTGTACTGTGGCAGTGACACCCAGGGTGTGGCTGTGTACTGCTGTACTGTGGCAGTGACATCCAGGGTGTTGCTGTGTACTGCTGTACTAAGGCAGTGACACCCGGGGTGTAGCTGTGTACTGCTGTGCTGTGGCAGTGACATCCAGGGTGTTGCTGTGTACTGCTGTACTATGGCAGTGACACCCAGTGTGTTGCTGTGTACTGCTGTACTGTGGCAGTGACATCCAGGGTGTTGCTGTGTACTGCTGTACTGTGGCAGTGACACCCAGGGTGTAGCTGTGTACTGCTGTACTGTGGCAGTGACATCCAGGGTGTTGCTGTGTACTGCTGTACTGTGGCAGTGACACCCAGGGCGTTGCTGTGTACTGCTGTACTGTGGCAGTGACACCCAGGGTGTTGCTGTGTACTGCTGTACTGTGGCAGTGACACCCAGGGCGTTGCTGTGTACTGCTGTACTGTGGCAGTGACACCCAGGGTGTTGCTGTGTACTGCTGTACCGTGGCAGTGATACACCCAGGGTGTTGCTGTGTACTGCTATACTATGGCAGTGACACCCAGGGTGTTGCTGTGTACTGCTGTACTATGGCAGTGACACCCAGGGTGTTGCTGTGTACTGCTGTGCTGTGGTAGTGACACCCAGGGAGTTGCTGTGTACTGCTGTACTGTGGTAGTGACACCCAGGGTGTTGCTGTGTACTGCTGTGCTGTGGCAGTGACATCCAGGGTGTTGCTGTGTACTGCTGTACTATGGCAGTGACACCCAGGGTGTTGCTGTGTACTGCTGTGCTGTGGTAGTGACACCCAGGGTGTTGCTGTGTACTGCTGTACTATGGCAGTGACACCCAGGGAGTTGCTGTGTACTGCTGTGCTGTGGTAGTGACACCCAGGGTGTTGCTGTGTACTGCTGTACTATGGTAGTGACACCCAGGGTGTTGCTGTGTACTGCTGTACTATGGCAGTGACACCCAGGGAGTTGCTGTGTACTGCTGTACTGTGGTAGTGACACCCAGGGTGTTGCTGTGTACTGCTGTACTATGGTAGTGACACCCAGGGTGTTGCTGTGTACTGCTATACTATGGCAGTGACACCCAGGGAGTTGCTGTGTACTGCTGTACTGTGGTAGTGACACCCAGGGTGTTGCTGTGTACTGCTATACTATGGCAGTGACACCCAGGGAGTTGCTGTGTACTGCTGTGCTGTGGCAGTGACAGGTATATTTAGTATGTTTTCATTAAGGTTTCAGCAGACAGGTCAAGTAATGTTTTACCGAGGGAGCTTCTCTCTAGTTATATGTTTGCCACCGAATGTACAACAGTGACTTCGAAAGAACAAATCTACACGTACCTACGTGACAACAGCATGTCAGGCATCTGAAAATATGTCCATATCTAACGTGATTAAGGGCAATAACCCCCTTAGTACAGGGGCGTTACCCATTGAGTTGAAGACTTCGACCCTTTGAGTACGAAGGTTTAACTTCTTGATTTCCACGGCTTGATCGCTTGATTACAGCGGCCGAACCCCTTGAGTTCGATGGCCCAAGCGTTTGAGTACTAGAGCCAGCCTTCGTCCAGGCGAGGTCACCGGCCGTTCCTCTTGTTTGTCTAAGGTATCCTATAACCTCTCTAGCTTCAAGAGTCAGATCTGCGAATTCCTAAGGAGCCCTGATTAATTTCTTTCACTCTCTTCCTTCAACTACTTTCTTTCTACCTAAGATGGCCATTTCCCCCACACCATGACGGTAACTATACACAAAAACAGGAAGCAGGTCCAATGTCACGATCCAACGCAGGTTGGTAATCAGGGCCTTCCCCTCTAGCCCCTCCCACGTTCACATTATGGCGTCTGTGTCTCTCGTCTGCTGTTTCCAGATGGTACAGGTTCAGTGCTTTCAGCCGTGCACATACACTCTCATGCAACGCAATCTCTGAAGACGAAATCGTAGCTGACGCTTGTGGAACCCAACGATTCATTTGGAGCGTCCAGGAGGCAGATATAATAATCAATACTGTTGAACATGTTAACACGGAACTGCCGTTGATGTAATTAGGTTAAGGAAGGGTTGGGGTGAAGTACCACCTCCTGTACAGTTTAAGGTACCACTCTAGGATGAGGTACCAGTCTAAGGAGAAGTACCAGTCTACGATGAGGTACCGCCCAGGGTGAAGTACCAGTCTAGGTTAAGGTACTAGTGAGCCACCAATCTATGGTGAAGTACCAGTCTAGGATGAGGCGCCAGTTTGGGATGAGGTACCAGTCTAGTGTAAAGTATCAATCTAGGACAAAAAGCCATTCTAGGGTGAGGCGATCGTCTAGGGTGAGGCAGGGTTCATACGTTAAGTGTCGACGACCACAAGAGTGATGTGGTGGACCAGACGAGACCTGATAATGAGGATGTGTTGTTCTCTGAGGAAACTGTGGCTCAGCTTAAACTACTGGATCAGAGACCGTCCCCAGTACCCACGATGATAGTGGTGGATGGATGCAGGGATGGATGAAGGTGGTACATGCAGGGATGGATGAAGGTGGTAGATACAGGGATGGATGAAGGTGGTAGATGCAGGGATGGATGAAGGTGGTAGATGCAGGGATGGATGAAGGTGGTAGATGCAGGGATGGATGAAGGTGGTAGATGCAGGGATGGATGAAGGTGGTAGATGCAGGGATGGATGAAGGTGGTACATGCAGGGATTGAAATGCTTATTATTTGCCTTTATGTCTGTCTTCTAGAGTGTTATGGTGGGTACCTGACCACAAGCCCTGGTTGGCCTTCCTGACCTGACATCTTCGGTCAGTTCCCTAACGACCAATTCACTGCACGACCAGAATGGTCTCCTCTTTGACCGGGGTGACCCTCACGACCTCTCGTTCCACGACCCCGGCCGGGGAGTGACGGACACAGATAATGTGACACCCTAATGGGGCGTTACGTGTTCCTGTGACGACTCGATTACTCCAGTCATTAACCTGGGGAGCGTGGACCTACCCCTGGTGAGAGAGAGAGAGAGAGAGAGAGAGAGAGAGAGAGAGAGAGAGAGAGAGAGAGAGAGAGAGAGAGAGAGAGAGAGAGAGAGAGAGAGGAGTTACATTACTGGGGGACCAGGTAAGGAGGACATTTGTAAACTTTACAGAAGAAGGAACCCACCTGTTGCCCACCCACCACCTAGCAGTAACAGTGGAAGGGGTACCGCTTTGCAGTAACAATGGAAGGGGGGGTACCACTTTGCAGTGACAGTGGAAGGGGTACCACTTTGCAGTGACAGTGGAAGGGGTACCACTTTGCAGTAACAGTGGAAGGGGTACCACTTTGCAGTGAGAGTGGAAGGGGTACCACTTTGCAGTAACGGTGGAAGGGGTACCACTTTGCAGTAACAGCGGAAGGGGTACCACTTTGCAGTAACAATGGAAGGGGGTACCACCTGTAACAGTGGGTGGGAGGTGGGGTAACATCTTACAACAATGGAAAGGGTACCGTCTTTCATTACCAGTGGTAGGGTGGTACCACTTTGCCGTGACACATTCCAGTGTTCTATCTCTTCCAGGAACACATGTGTAAAAGAAAGGAGCGTCGAAAAGTAGCTGTTGCTTGATGTACCGGGAGCGTGGATCCTCGTGCCTTGCCGGTGTGGACTCCACGTGAATGACCCCAGCATTTGGCCGATCAGATGGTCTGGTTCTGGTAAATAGGAGGGAGGGAAGATTACAGTCTGAATAGTGTCCAATGTGAACCTCCCTCCACTGGCCAAACGACCGACAAATTGAGGTGAAGAGCCTACAGCGCAGGGTGGCGAGGTGCACGTGTGAGGCACCTGCACAAATTAAGGGTATCACGTTAGGGCCAAGTGTGTCCATCCCACACACGCCTCGCCAGCTGGGTTCAATGATTCATCTGCTGATGGGGAATCACGAAGGAAAAGTAATGATAAACGATTAAAAAATCGGTATAACTATATTCTCACTGCAGAGCTAGGGGTCAACTACGTAGTCTTCATCAAAGATGTAAGGATCCAATATAGCTGGGAGTCGAAGGTTCGTTCCCACGAGAAACTGTTCCTCGTCTGATGCACCCGAGTCCCGTGAATTACGTGAAACGCACCGGGCCAGGTTGATGGTCCGTTCAGCGGCCATTTCATGATAAACTTGTTCGCGAAATTCCACCCGCTCGATTCTCCTCCACAGTGCAGTAGTACAGGCAGACCACCAGTTCCTCTAGGTGGAACATAGGTAAGGGGGAGAAGTCATCATCCAGTACACTGGCCAGCACTCCACGGGAGCTGCTGGATGTCGTGAGGTCCCTGTGGACGCTCGTTTGGAACTCCTCCCGGAGCGACGCGATTGTAAGATGTCTCAGACGTCGTGTGTTTGTTATGAGAGGGGACAGCGGGGTGTGGGTATGCAGCGACACCCCTGGGAACACTGCAGGAGTAAGGCAGACGAACCCAAGGCTAATGTAAGCAAACCGTTAACCCCCGACAGAACTGGGTACTGTGGAGAACATCCTTCTTCACCAGTCTCGTTCCCAGAAGGCGCACTTCCTCTCTCTGTTGTACAGATGAGGTAGGGCGGAGATGCCATCTCTCTTTGGTAGACTTGAAGGTGTAAGGAGAGCCCAGAGGGTGAGGCACGATGGTTCGTTCGTCACTGGGGCTTTAGCTCTATCGACTGCCAGAGACATTAGAGCCGCCAGCGTTAGCTGTAATTACACATCGAGAAACATTTGACCACCTCCTTCAGGTAGACAAGATCGTTCTAAAACCAGACACGTTCTCGCCTGATATATTTGGCCCTAGTGAGGCCGAGGAGGAATTCAAGCAGACATTCTGATGAAAGATGCCAGGTATAATTCATCGATATTTTTCGCGGTCTCTGAGTAAAACTTTTTTTCGAAGAAATGCAGAGAACAGGTGGGATTAAGGAAGATGAGAATATCGTGAAAAAGAAAATGAAAGATTATTGCGACACAGAAAAAGAAATACTAAATATTGCTTGTCGGTATCTGAGCCGCCTGGGTATGGCAACGGCCAGAATTCATTAAAATAAAACTTACTAAATCCTGTTACGTGTGCTTGGCTGTGTACGTTTTTGATTGGAGTTCTGTGTGAAGGTTGTCATCACTTTTGTACTGGAACTTAAAGTGGAGAGGATACTCAACATAAGCCCACAGCCGAGTGAGGCGAAAACCTGACTAAGACATGGACTTCTACAGGGAAAACAGTCTTCGCCACAACACTAGATGTCACCGGATCAACTGGAAGGAAGATGGACGAATAGGGTGTAGAAGGATTTACAAATAAAGGAGAAATTGAGAGAAATGGAATGATGAAATAATGAACCCAAAAGGACGGAGAAATGACTGTCAAAAGTAAAGATGAAGAAAATCATAATAAATGGAACAAAAAAGAAACCATGAAAGAGGAATATAAAGAACATGAATAGTTTCAACAAACATATAAAGGAATTACGATTCTGGGGATTATATTCAAAGACTACGAATACAAAGAGGTCGATGAAATTGAGAAGGAAAACAACCAAAGGAATGAAGACATATTTATTTGAAATATCCAGACAAAAAGCTAGAAAGGTCCTCTGTGTGGATGTCCCCGAGACAGATCAACAAAAGGAAAGACTCAGTCCACACAGGTCCGGAACCTCTGCAGGAGGCTGAGGATAGAGACGATGGGCTAATTATGGTGCTGATGAAGAGATAAAGATGGGTACTGACTGGTGCTGAGGAAGAGGAAGCTGGGGACACTGAAAGGTAGAGAGACAATCACTAAGTGAAGCTTTAGAAAGGGTAATACAGTCAGTTCCAGTACAATCTGGGGGACGTATATGGGGTATGTGGATGGTATGTGCAGAGGGTTCAAGATCAACACATGAAGGATCCTCATCCGTGCAGGAGACATGGTCATGCTGAAGTCTTTCCATAAAATGATCAAGGTTTGTGCAGACACACCAGTCAGGCCGCTGGAAATGTTGAGGAACAAATGGTTGGAAGATAATGTAGTGCCATGGCAGAGGAGCGGACCTACACCAAAAGGTAATCAGGAAACCTAAGGATGATTATTTCCAAAACAGAAACTACCTAAAGTCAGGGAAAAGAGGTTATATGTAGAGAGCTCCTTAGATTTCTGTGATAGAGTGAACTCTGTCTCTGAAAAAAGGAAAAAAAAAGAAATGGATGGATGGTTTTTGTCCTCCTGGACAGCCAGAAAGGTAGATAAAGAAGCAGTATTTTCAGGGAGATATAAGAGGAAGAATCCTTCTGATCAGGGACCTAACATTCAACGGAAGGGAACAGTGGACCCATGTTCGAGGGGCCTTTTCGTAGTGGGTAGGGGTTTTTGGGTGGCGTACCGCAGGGCGCTGTCTTAGGACCGTTGCTTTTCTTAATCTGTGTGCTGGCTTGCCAGAAGGACTGGACTTGTACCTGAATATGTCTGCATGATACTGTTGTCATGAAAGAAGTAAAGAATGACGAGGACTACATCAAGGTACAAAAGTAGACTGTTTAGATTTGGTTTGATATACAGACTAAGCAAATGCATAGTAATGAAGATGGGGCACAGTTAAAGAAACACTCGTATGTCTATAATCTGGTTAATAACAAGTTACCGTACATTAATCTCTCTTTCTCCCTCCCTCTCTCTCTCTCTCTCTCTCTCTCTCTCTCTCTCTCTCTCTCTCTCTCTCTCTCTGTGGAAGGGTCTTGAAAGTAAATAATGAATCCAAGCAAACACCACAGCACCACGCCGGAAGGAGGCAACCTTCCTGCAGGTTGATATCAAAATTGCATTTAAGTCTTTGGATAAGATGTTCATTAAACTATCCACAACTTACATGTGACATAAATTACAACGAGCATTTTAAGTCTGGTCACCTCTCGTAAAGATATATAAAGATCTAATAGAGAAGGTCCAGAGGAGGGCAAGAAAGATGGCACCTGAAATAAGAGAAGTGAGTTACAGGGAAAGGTTAGAGGCTGTGGAATCTTACCCACAATGGAAGGGAAGACTTGATCACAACCTTCAGGTTTCTTAACCACTTGGTTCATGTAGACAGTGAACGGTTCTCTGTAAGATGGAGGGAAAGAGCGAACAGATTTCGTAGCAAGAAATTACGCAAGAAACTTGTTAGAAACTATATAAAGATGTACTATTACAGTTAAAGTTGACGATGAATGGACTAAGGTGAACAATATACAAAAGTTTCAAAAGTTGTATAGTAGTATAGGAAGGTTAAGGGTAACTGAGAACAGAGACTTGAAATGAGAACGCTTAACAGTACGGGAAGAAAACATACAAACAGAAAACGATACTGACTTAGAAAACTAGAGACGCTGAGACAACTGGAGCTACTGAGGGATTACTTGGCTTTATGCACTCACACTTCCTGAGGAAGTTAAGTTGTTTACCTGTGTTTCTGTGCTCAGCCAGGCTGGTCATGTGTGTGTGTGTGTGTGTGTGTGTGTGTGTGTGTGTGTGTGTGTGTGTGTGTGTGTGCACTCGGGTTCACCGGGCACTCGCCAGGAATATATAAGCCCCTTTCTTGAACACGTCATCAGAAGGGTCACAAGATTTATGTTAGTTGATACTGCACGGGCGACTTAATGCCCCAAATCATGGCCATCTCATATGTGCTCTCTCTCTCTCTCTCTCTCTCTCTCACTCTATATATATATATATATATATATATATATATATATATATATATATATATATATATATATATATATATACACCCACCCATTTTTTACCTAGCCTCAAGGGGAAGATGAACAGATGGGTTGGTTGCGGGCGACTGTGCCGCGCTCAGGAATCGCACCTGGGTAAAGCCCGCGCGTGAATCGTGGTCTGTAAAGGTAACCACTGCACCACGGAAGCTCCTGCAGGCGAAACATGACCAGGAGTCCCTGACGCGGGATGTGTGTACTCTCTTACCGTTACAGTGACACATCGAGACTTACCAGGAGTTCGTCTAGAATATTTCTCTTTTGCGAGTCCTCATGATCTGTCTTATGTGTTGGGAGACCGGACGCCAGGACTCAAGATGTGTTCAAGTCGTGCCATACCTTGCAGTGAGGAGGGTGTCAAAGTCTTACAGCAGCTGCGGTAGTCTCAATATATTACTTAATATCTGCCAACTGTGAATGCATCACTCAAAGAATTCTGTCATATGTAGCGTTGTGACAGCTACCTGTACACAAGTTGCTGGAGAGGAGTTCGTGAGCCGTGGGCGGCAGCGGTGGTCTGTCTGTCTGAGCAGCGAAGCGCTACTGCCTCCAGAAGTCCTCGGGTCCTCTAGCATCATCTTCAGTGACGGCACAACCATCTGGAACCTTCATCCGACACCATCAGCTCCAGGTCTGTGGAGTGGCCTTTTCTCGTGGTGATACGTTGGCCTCTACCTTCCCTACAGTTGCTGTTCCTCGGTTCTTAATTTCTCCATTACCGAAGGAGTTTCAAGTTTTTGTCTAATGTGGACAATATTAAAGTGATTATGGAACGCAGCTGATGCCACATAGATATTACGTTCAGCTTGTGCCATTATCATTATAATGATAATTATCATTATATAAAAGATGGTGGACAGTTTTTTTCCCTCTTTCCATTTCTCCCAAGCCCGGGTCTTCATTGAGAAATAGCGTCCATGTGTGGAGCCTTCAACGTACAGAGGAAAAGTCAGTCATCAGTACTTGTGGTGCGAAGCTCTGAACTCACGCCCATGTAGTGCATCTCTTGTGGCCGCAACCACTTCCAGGTTCATTTCTTAGCAGAACTGAAAGACCCACCGTCATGCATTTTTGAAGTAGTGAGAACATAATTGTGTCAGGAGCCATCGCCAGGTGTGACTGACTCCACCACCACAAGTGTCAGGAGCCATCGCCAAGTGTGACTGACTCTACTACTAGAGTCAGGAGCCATCGCCAAGTGTGACTGACTCCACCACCACAAGTGTCAGGAGCCATCGCCAAGTGTGACTGACTCCACCACCACAAGAGTCAGGAGCCATCGCCAAGTGTGACTGACTCCACCACCACAAGAGTCAGGAGCCATCGCCAAGTGTGACTGACTCCACCACCACAAGTGTCAGGAGCCATCGCCAGGTGTGACTGACTCCACCACCACAAGTGTCAGGAGCCATCGCCAGGTGTGACTAACTCCACCACCACAAGTGTCAGGAGCCATCGCCAAGTGTGACTGACTCCACCACCACAAGTGTCAGGAGCCATCGCCAGGTGTGACTGACTCCACCACCACAAGTGTCAGGAGCCATCGCCAGGTGTGACTGACTCCACCACCACAAGTGTCAGGAGCCATCGCCAGGTGTGACTGACTCCACCACAAGTGTCAGGAGCCATCGCCAAGTGTGACTGACTCCACCACCACAAGAGTCAGGAGCCATCGCCAAGTGTGACTGACTCCACCACCACAAGTGTCAGGAGCCATCGCCAAGTGTGACTGACTCCACCACCACAAGTGTCAGGAGCCATCGCCAAGTGTGACTGACTCCACTACTAGAGTCAGGAGCCATCGCCAAGTGTGACTGACTCCACCACCACAAGTGTCAGGAGCCATCGCCAAGTGTGACTGACTCCACCACAAGTGTCAGGAGCCATCGCCAAGTATGACTGACTCCACCACAAGTGTCAGGAGCCATCGCCAAGTGTGACTGACTCCACCACAAGTGTCAGGAGCCATCGCCAAGTGTGACTGACTCCACCACAAGTGTCAGGAGCCATCGCCAAGTGTGACTGACTCCACCACCACAAGTGTCAGGAGCCATCGCCAAGTGTGACTGACTCCACCACCACAAGTGTCAGGAGCCATCGCCAAGTGTGACTGACTCCACCACCACAAGAGTCAGGAGCCATCGCCAAGTGTGACTGACTCCACCGCAAGAGTCAGGAGCCATCGCCAAGTGTGACTGACTCCACCACAAGTGTCAGGAGCCATCGCCAAGTGTGACTGACTCCACCACAAGTGTCAGGAGCCATCGCCAAGTGTGACCGACTCCACCACAAGTGTCAGGAGCCATCGCCAAGTGTGACTGACTCCACCACCACAAGTGTCAGGAGCCATCGCCAAGTGTGACTGACTCCACCACAAGTGTCAGGAGCCATCGCCAAGTGTGACTGACTCCACCACAAGTGTCAGGAGCCATCGCCAAGTGTGACTGACTCCACCACAAGTGTCAGGAGCCATCGCCAAGTGTGACTGACTCCACCACAAGTGTCAGGAGCCATCGCCAAGTGTGAGTGCAGCTGTATGTCCTCTGTTATCAAGTGTCTATATGAAATCTATCTCCCAAGAGAGAGAGAGAGAGAGAGAGAGAGAGAGAGAGAGAGAGAGAGAGAGAGAGAGAGAGAGAGAGAGAGAGAGAGAGAGATCTTCATCTAAAGGGCTGTTTACATTAATAGTAAAGATGATTTACGTTTTATTTCAACTATTTTTCCCCTCATAAGCCTCTCTCTCTCTCTCTCTCTCTCTCTCTCTCTCTCTCTCTCTCTCTCTCTCTCTCTCTCTCTCTGGCTGTAGGCCTACACCTCTACGTCATGGGCGAAAAAAGATAGCGGGAGGACAAGATGTAACTGTGAAGAGTGAGAGACACAGCCTGAGTTACAGTGAGACATGGCCTGAGTTACAGTGAGACATGGCCTGAGTTACAGTGAGACACAGCCTGAGTTACAGTGAGACATGGCCTGAGTTACAGTGAGACATGGCCTGAGTTACAGTGAGACATGGCCTGAGTTACAGTGAGACACGGCCTGAGTTACAGTGAGACACAGCCGGAGTTACGATGGAACACACATGAGCAATACTGAGCAACCGGGAGTCACAACAAAGTGTGAAGATCAGCGTTACAGGGAAAGGACAAGTGTTACTAAAAAAGGACAAGTGTTACTAGAAGAGGACAAGTGTTACAGTGGGAAGACCAGCGTTACCGGGAGAGGACGAGAGGTACAGTGAGAGGACAAACGTTACAGTGAAAGGACAAACGCTACAGTGAGAGGACAAACGTTAAAGTGAGGGCAAGCGTTACAGTGAGAACAAACGTTACAGTGAAAGGACAAACGTTATAGTGAGGACAAACGTTACAGTGAGAGGACAAACGTTACAGTGAAAGGACAAACGTTTCAGTGAGGACAAACGTTACAGAGAGGACAAACGTTACAGTGAGGACAAACGTTACAGTGAAAGGACAAATGTTACAGTGAGAGGACAAACGTTACAGTGAAGACAAACGTTACAGTGAGGACAAACGTTACAGTGAGAGAACAAACATTGCAGTGAAAGGACAAACGTTACAGTGAGGAAAAACGTTACAGTGAGAGGACAAACGTTACAGTGAGAGGACAAACGTTACAGTGAGGACAAACGTTACAGTGAGAGGACAAACGTTACAGTGAGAGGACAAACGTTACAGTGAGGACAAATGTTACAGTGAAAGGACAAACGTTACAGTGAGGACAAATGTTACAGTGAGAGGACAAACGTTACAGTGAGAGGACAAACGTTACAGTGAGGACAAACGTTACAGTGAGAGGACAAACGTTACAGTGAGGACAAATGTTACAGTGAAAGGACAAACGTTACAGTGAGGACAAATGTTACAGTGAGAGGACAAACGTTACAGTGAGAGGTCAAACGTTACAGTGAGGACAAACGTTACAGCGAGAGGACAAACGTTACAGTGAGGACAAACGTTAGAGGAGACAAACGTTACAGTGAGAGGTCAAACGTTACAGTGAGGACAAACGTTACAGTGAGGACAAACGTTAGAGGAGACAAACGTTACAGTGAGAGGTCAAACGTTACAGGGAGAGGACAAAAGTTACAGTTAAAAATATAACTGTAATATTGTGAGGGTACTAACAGTGCAATGATGAGGACAGGAGGCAGAGGGAGAAAGAAAATCACATGCAGGGAAAGAGGTACAGACGATGAGGAAATATACCGCAGGTCACTACAGGTACAGTGAGACATCCTACAGGTACAGAGACACCCTATAGGTACAGTGAGGCACCCTTACACAGGTACAATGAGGCACCTTACAGCTATAGCCAGGCATCCTACAGGTACAGTGAGGCATCCTACAGGTACAATGAGGCATCCTACAGGTACAGTGAGACATCTTACGGGTACAGTAAAGCATCCTACGGGTACAGTGAAGCATCCTACAGCTAACGAGAGAAGCATGATACATTAAGAAAGCTGTTAAAGAACCTGATGTACTGAAATAACTAGAGGGGAGAACCCATAAAATTCAGTGATTACAGAAAAAGCTTTGTAATACAGTGACGACGGGAATTCGACGAGGCAGGTTACAGGTGCAGTGTAACGGATGAGAAGGATAGAAAGAAGCAAAGGATAAACCGCTAGGAAAAAAAGGGCTAAGTGATAAACCGCGGGAGACTCCATTATCTCCTCAGTCAGTAGGATTCGCCACTGATCATGACAGCTCACCTGACTTCCTTCATATGTTGCCGGTGTTGGGAAGTGGTAATACAGGAGGGAGGGGTCCTATGTTGCCAGTGTTGGGAAGTGGTAATACAGGAGGGAGGGGTCCTATGTTGCCGGTGTTGGGAAGTGGTAATACAGAAGGGAGGGTTTTCATCCACTGCCATCCTTCCCACTGCAGCCCCGTACACTCGCCTCACAAGGTAGAGTCTCGTCAAGGAACTTCTCACCCTAAGGAGTACAGCACTTCCCTGCTACTGGAAGCAGCGCAGCCCTGGAGCTGTAAGAACTCCTATATATATAATTACCAAACCCAGGACCCCTCACCCAGGGACTCTCGCAGCTCCCAACCTGCGCTACACTCAGTAGCAGGGAGAGGGTACTTTGAAGCGAAGAGGTCTTGAACAAGGTTACTCCCCTCCATCATGAGACAGTGTAACCTCAGGCAGGCGGAGTCTGGCTGGCAACACCGCAGCCTTCATTCATAACCACCGCAGGACCAGTGTTTACAACACAGTCCCGGTGTTACCCTGGGCTCTGCACAAGACCCCAGCAGCCCAAGGCTTCACTACTCCCAGTAGCAGGGAAACTGAGGCTCCTTTGGTGTGAGAAGTTCTTAGACGAGGATGTATCCTGAATGATACAGCCTCGCTAAAGGTAAATTTTTTCATTTGCGGGTGTAACCTCGAGCTGGGGGGTGCTATTTCCTGCGTGGCGGGGTAGCGACAGGAATGGATGAAGGCAAGTATGAATATGTACATGTGTTTATATGTATATGTCTTTATATGTATATGATGATATGTATATGTACGTGTATGGGCGTTTATGTATATATATGTGTATATGAGTGGTTAGGCCATTCTTAGTCTGTTTCCTGACGCTACCTCGCTGACGCGGGAAACAGCGATTAAGTATAATATAAAAAATGATATATATATATATATATATATATATATATATATATATATATATATATATATATATATATATATATATATATATATATATGGCAAGCTTCGGTTAGATCTCCCAGCAATGTGGCCCAACCCGGCCTGCGTTAACTGGCTGTGATCTAATACAGACGTAGTGAGTCTGACGTCATTCTTTCCTCGTCAGCGTTTACGGAGACGTGGCCACATCCAATCAGCGTAAACAGGCGGCGCATAAGATCATGGCGACTCCCCCCCGACCCGTGGCCTCAGTTCAGTCAGCGTATTTCCTTGCGTCACATTAACGTACCAGTGTTCTGATATATACAGAATATCTCATACATAAAACTGATCATAGATCTTTTCTAACGCTAACACTTGCTAGTTATAGCTTTCTAGTTGCGAGGAGATTTGTTAATTGTAAGTTTTATTAACAAGTTGTCAGATATAAGTCTGTCAGTTTCTGAAGATCACGTGTCAACAGAAAACTGGTCAATTATAGCTTTCTTAAGCTAAACCTTGTCAACTACAGTGTTGTAAAGCTTAGCCTTGTCAACTATAGCTTTATCATGCTAAAACTCGTTACTTATAGCTTGATTTAGTCAAAACTGGTCAGTTACAGGTTTAAGCTACAGCTATTCAGTTATAGTTTTCTAAACAGTCGTTCGTTATAGTTTTTTTAAAGGTAAAACTGGTCTAACTTTCGTAACGCTAAAACTGCTCAGTAATAGCTTTCTTAAGCTGAGATTAGTTAATCATAGCTTTCTTCAAGCTAAAACTAGTCAGTCGTAGCTTTCTTCTTAAGCTATAACCAGTCAGTCATAGCTTTCTGAAGCTAAAGCTAGTCAATCATAGCCTTCTTTTGAAGCTAACGCTAGTTATTCATAGCTTTCTTCTGAAGCTAAAGTTAGTCATTCATAGCTTTCATCTAAAGCTAAAGCGTACGGTAAACAGGTCAGGTGGTGACTCGTTTCCAAATGAAAACCTGTTTATAACATGAATCTTTACCAATATGGAACATGTGCAATATTTCCTGGGTTTACCTGCATTTTTTTCCTGTTCACCTAGGCGGCCGTGGTACTCAACACGTATGATGGTACGGTACCGTTGTGTTCAAGGGTCGTACCGTTGTGCTCAAGGGTCGCACAGTTGTGCTCAAGGGTCGCACCGTTGTGTTCAAGGGTTCTACCGTTGTGTTCAAGTGTCGTACCGTTGTGTTCAAGGGTCGTACCTTTGTGTTCAAGGATCGCACCGTTGTATTCAAGGGTCGTACCGTTGTGTTCAAAGGTCGTACCGTTGTGCTCAAGGGTCGCACAGTTGTGCTCAAGGGTCGCACGTTGTGCTCAAGGGTCGCACCGTTGTGTTCAAGGGTCGTACCGTTGTGCTCAAAGGTCGCACAGTTGTGTTCAAGGGTCGCACCGTTGTGTTCAAGGGTCGTACCGTTGTGTTCATGGGTTGTACCGTTGTGTTCAAGGGTCATATCGTTATGTTCAAGGGTCGTACCGTTGTGTTCAAGGGTTATGTCGTTGTGAGCAAGGGTCGTACCGTTGTTTTAATTTTTTTTTTTTTACTATTGTACCGTTGGGATCCGGCCGTCCGCCTTCAAACAGTGTTAGAATTAACTCCGTTGCCACCCATGTTTTCTCTTCAGACCCCTTGGGGTCGAATCCTTCTGATACATCAGAGAAGTCCTGCTGTGTTCTGACCTCCTGTACTAGTGACATCGTGAGGTTAAAGCCAAGACGCTTAGCTCGAACACAATAATAATAGTAATAATGATGATGATGATGATGATGATAATAATAATAATAATAATAATAATAATAATAATAATAATAATAATAATAATAATAATAATAATAACAACAATGAACGTTTTAAAACATCGCTCGGTTCACTACTGGATTTTATTTATTCCTTTTTCACCACAGATAACACATGAGGATGTATCCCACTTGGATCAGAAATACAACGCATGAGTTTTAACTTTCGTTATACATATAAAATTATATAGATAAAAGTTGGGAGAGGTGCGCATGCGCTCCTTGTAACGCCCGTGTTAGGGGAAAGTCACCTTAACCTCACATACAACAACTTGTGAGTTTATGAGAAATGGGTTCAGGTCACAATCATTATTATGAGAGACTTACGTACGTACGTACGTACCTGGGATGCGGGCCAGGACTGCGGAGCGGACCACCGTTGGCCTGGGACGAACGTCCCCAGCGCACGACTGACGGGCGACCCTGCTGCAATACCCGCCTATTTCGGGATCGTTCATTTGAATACCAATTTCGAGAGTGTTATTGTTTACGACTTAACGCGGCAAACGTGAAGAAATGCTCCGATATTTTTAATGTCTTAAAAGTAAGTGTCAGGCATCGGGGAGCCCAGCTGATCCTGGCAGCCTGCCGCTCTGCCCGCCTCAATAAATACCACGTCTCACCACACGGTATATTTTCTTCTATGTACATAAGCCGTTAAAACGCTTTACATAACTTGGTAAACACCCGGAGGTCACTCTGCGCAGCGATATCTTACCCCTTAAATAGTTCAGCGAATAAACATATTCCAAACTGCTGAGTTAAAAGCGTACTTGAAGAAGGAAAGAAAAAAAAAGAAAAAAAAGGGCCGTTGGCATCGCTGGCCTCACCTCAGACAGGGAACTGAGAGTGAGCGAGTTGCCAACTATGCCTAGACTCATTCATGCCCAGCAATTGCAGGAAAGACGTCACAGGATTGCACTGCTCTGTGGTAGACAAGGTATACGTGTGTGTGTGTGTGTGTGTGTGTGTGTGTGTGTGTGTGTGTTTAACATGCATTTTTTTTTTCGGTTGGGAAGATGGTGGAGGGGGGTAGGGGGGGGGTGTGAGTGGTTATGGAGGCGACGTGAGCCGAGTCTCTGTTGGCCTGGTCATCAAGGCTGCAAAATGTTCAGTGGCGAAATTACTTTTACTTTAGTGCAAGTGTTACGGTGAGGGATGAAATGTATGTGAGGGAGGGTGAGTACGGCAGGAGGATAATGAGGCAAGACTTGAGAGTAGTGGAGGAGGGAATGGAGGAGTAGCAAGTTGGAGGAAGACCATGACTGTGGTGACGTAGCGCACCAAAGCAGGAATGATGTCGAGGGAAAGTACCACACATACAGCACAAGGGAGTCTGAGGACTGGAGGAGACACCACCCTAGGGCACCACAAGGTCGACAAGGCTGGAGAAAAGGTAGATGTTGACGAGCAGGACACAGTAGAGGCTGGCGATAACGGGGGGCAAGCTGCTGGCCTAGGGGAGCCCGCCGCGCCACGGTACACACGAATGCAAACATCAAACCGTTTGTTGGGTCCTTTTGACGCAAGGAAGCGGTGGATGTAGTCAATCAACTATTCTCGTGGTGAAGTTATTACATACGTACGGAAAACACTTCCTGCTGAAGTGTTTGGTCTCATTCGAGCTGGTGTTGACGGCTGCAGTGAGGACACTGACCAGTAGGGTGGTGTGTGTGTGTGTGTGTGTGTGTGGTGTAAGATGGACGCGAGGGTGATGATGCTTGTGATGAGCCACATACATGACACCTTGGGGGTAGGCGCGCGGTAGGCCGTGCTGGCTCAGTCCTCCTGACGCGGTGGTAGAGGTGCTGCTGGTTATGGCTGTATCTATTAACGTATTAATATACCTGGATGATATTCTAATGTCTGTCAGTAGACAGTATGTTCTTAAGTGTTCTCTAAATGTGGGACTCTGGCGATAGGTTAGGGTCGATGTCAACAGCCAAGTCCCGTTTTTTTAACAGATTCCTGCAGCTTATCTCCTGTTAGATAATTTATATTAAGGATCCATTCATTCTGTCCCATCTTCAGTACATTCAAATGAGATGAATTTTATCGACCATGTGTCACACCAACTCTGAACTCTGTCGTAAGTTCCTTCGTAACTTGGTACAATCTTCTTCGCTTTACAACCCGGTACGAGTCCATACCTTCTGGCGAGTCACTGACATGGATCAAGAGGAGAAATGGTGCCAGGAGAGAACCTTGCGGCACGCCACCAGTAACCTCAAACCATGTCGGGAATCCGGTGACATACGTCCTTTCTTCCCCTCCACTAACATAATCTTCTGTCCATCGAGGTACTCACTCTCCTTATAGTCCTGCCTGAAGATGTAGCTTCTTCACCAGCCTCCTGTATGGTACGGTGTCAAATGCTTCCTGGGAGTACAGCTATGAACAGTCCACCCAGCCTTCACTGTTGTCTATACCAGAGCTCACGTTCTCACAGAAATCTAGAAAATTCGTGGCCGTGTTTCTTCTCTCACGTAGGTAATTTCTCCTGTGCAGGAAGTCATCCTTGTATCATTATCTTTCACGGTACCTCACAGACCACACTCGTCAGCGCCTCCTCCCGTTCTCCTTTCTTAAAGATCGGTACGACGTTTGGCTTATTCCACTCACTGTTTCTCAGGCTTTTCTCTATTACAGAGGCTAGAGGTACTCATGTTCCTCCTCCCCTTGCAAATTTCACTGATTCTTACACGACAATGTTCCTAGCTAGTGAACTCTATTTCCCAGTTTATGAGACCATGGAAACTGTCCAGTCATGTGTGTTATACGACTGCATCTCCTCTTCTGAGTGTGGTGTCATTTCTGCTCTCCATACATCCTTATTTCCCGTATGGTCGTGGCGGGACCACATCTCCCAACTGGTGTAGTGTATTCTCACTTCGATGCGACCAAACGTCATGGTAAGGTTTAGTAATCATGGTGTCTTAGTCCCTCTCATCCCAGTGTTATGCTGGTATGGGAAATTGTCCTGTATATACTCGGTGAACTTGTCTCCATGTCTTTCCGTCTCCTTTGAGAATCCAAATTCTCTCTCTCTCTCTCTCTCTCTCTCTCTCTCTCTCTCTCTCTCTCTCTCTCTCTCTCTCTCTCTCTCTCTCTCCAGTTGAAATCCTCCAACATCAATACTTCAACACCACTGAGAAGTGCATATTATTCTGCTTCATGTTTCCAGTGTGTGGTTGGAGAAATCCTTAGGCATCTTCTACCCACATGGCCTAGGCTGGGCCCACTGCCGAGGACCAAGTTCTCAATACGTCTGGTAGTTCACCATACATTATCTAGTGTGGTTCTGGCCCACTAGGAAGAAGATGATCGATTGATATTTAATGAGTGACTCCTTAAATATAACTAAATTTAGTTATTAAAGTTTGTTAACGAGGCATACTGGCACTACAGCTGTAGCTCCTGGTGATAGACTGTCACACTACAGCTGTAGCTCCTGGTGATAGATTGTCATACAACAGCTGCTCCTGGTGATAGACAGCCACACTACAGCTGTAGCTTCTGGTGATAGATTGTCATACAACAGCTGCTCCTGGTGATAGACAGCCACACTACAGCTGTAGCTCCTGGTGATAGATTGTCATACAACAGCTGCTCCTGGTGATAGACAGCCACACTACAGCTGTAACTACTGGTAAGGGAGTGTGTCATTCATTACAGCTGTAGTCAGTAGCCGTAGGTACTATTGGTGGACAGTGTCACTCACTACAGATGTTTAAGACAGTGTCACTACCCTACAGTTACAGGTCCTAGCGGAAGACACTGTCGAATGTCTGTACGTTCGCGAGACAGGTCATTAACACTCTCCTGTGGCCCTTGTTCATGACAATTTTCATGCCTGGCTGCTGCTCCACCAGATGGGAGTTTCGGACACGTTGACCGAAGACTGCTGGACGAGGGAGGGTCCGAAGACAACATACGCTGATGGCACGTGTCATGGTATAACTAACCTCTGCAACATCATCACTTAACGTTACCGATGTGGTTCCCCCATCATGCCATGTGTAGGTCACCTCCCTTACAAGCTGCCACAATCATCACTTCTCTCCTCCCACCCACTGGTCTGCCGTCACCGAAAATGCGCCCCAAGACCCCGGAATCAACCCATGACAACCGTTTGGTCAGCCAGGCATCAATGGTCAACGAGTCTGTATAATGCCTGGGGTGGGTGGGTGGGTGAGTGGGCGGCGTTCCACGGGGTGGGTGGGTGGCGTTCCATAAGACGCTGCGTCTCCACAGCTGGTGTGTGTGTGTGTGTGTGTGTGTGTGTGGGAGGGGGTGACACGTTCCGGACACACGTGAAAGGTTGATCTTAAGTACAGCCACGTGGGCCACATCATCCAGCGGCCCACAAGAGATGCAATCGCCCGAGGACACGTTGCCTGATGTGCATCACTGAACTCATTCATATCGTGTCTCTCACTTTGTCGTGGCAATATTTCTCCCCCGTAGATCAGGGACGAGAGTTACCAGCCCGTCCCGTATGTATACTTTCACTATGGCTCTATGTATACTTCCAATGCGTCCTTATGTATACGTATGACGTAGATACTTTCCGTAGAGTCTGCCTGCCACACAGCGCCATCTCTCTCAAGAAAGCACAAACCAGGGATGACGGCGGTAAGCAAGCACTATACTGGTCCTGACTATGTAGGTCCAGGAGGAGAAGGGTCACTGCCACTCCGGTCCTGCCTCTCCTGTTACCAGGGACCTTCGGCAGTAGGGTGACGCCAGCCGAGGCACCTAGGGCGTCCAGCAGGTGTGGGGGGGGGGGTACAGCATCAACTGCTACTGGCTGACGGAGGCCTAGGCGCCCCGAAGGGAAAAATGCGAGTGAAATGTGTCGTCTGGTGGTGAAGTGGTGGTATTGGCGGGCCAGGGCGGGTGGCCATCATGAGATGATACACAGAGATGATACACCAGACTATGATAACAGAGGCGGTCTGGACGTGGACGGGTAACGTGTATAATGAAGGTTCCAGGGTCGGAGTAATACAGGAGGGAACAGCAGTAAACACACTGGTGATAGTACACAATACATTCAGCGTGCCTTTAGGCATACGACATATATTCATACCATTAGAATAAATCTGAATACGTGATTTATAATGTAAGTAGTAGTATATACAATCATCATTCCAATTATTGATTGATATACGAGTAATGTATGAGAGAAATGGTCGCTGGTTATACCTAATGTGTGCGAGAATGTTTACTTTATGTCGAATGTTCACGTTTGCATGTTCAGTACAGGCAACAGAACGTATTTATGTAGGAATGACAGTTAGTCATGGAGCAGAATGGTCAGGTGTGAGACAGTGGTGGGTGAGAATGACGTCACACGTGTGAATAACTGAATGTATTGTGTACTATCACCAGTGTGTTTACTGCTGTTCCCTCCTGTATTACTCCGACACTGGAACCAACTAGCCGGCCCACACCTCTCACCCTTCTTTGTCGATGTATTGCACCTTCTGTACACACTATGCCGCCTCCACCTACCCGTGCTATGAGGTCCTCACCTACACTACCACAGAAACGTTTGTCTTTTGTCTTCATACTTAAATAAACGTACACAAAACGCTAGTAACGCCCACTTTCACGAGCGGGTGAGTGGGTCTCCGGTATACGCCTCAAATATCTCTGTACCGAGACTCATTCAGATCACGTGAGACGCTATATATATATATATATATATATATATATATATATATATATATATATATATATATATATATATATCCTTTTTTCTTTCATACTATTCGCCATTTCCCGCGTTAGCAAGGTAGCGTTAAGAACAGAGGACTGAGTCTGAGGGTATACCCTCACCTGCCCCCTTCTCTGTTCCTTCTTTTGGAAAATAATAATAATAATAAAAAAAAAGAGAGGGGGAGGATTTCCAACCCCCTCCCCTTTTAGTCGCCTTCTACGACACGTAGGAAATACGTGGGAAGTATTCTTTCTCCCCTATCCCCAGGGATATATATATATATATATATATATATATATATATATATATATATATATATATATATATATATATATATATATATATATACAAACCTAAGCAGGTAACTAATATATCGATCAACCCCTGAGGAAGGATGAACAGTAGGGTTGACTCTGGACCGACCGGCGCAACCAGGATTCGAACCTACGCCATCGACCAAGGGCGGGGCGAGCCGTCAGAGGATATGGCAGTTACGGAATTTCATCAAATATGCTTGAAACAAAATGGATTAACTGCAACATAATTAGATTTTTTCTATTTTTAGTAATATTTTGGTTCTTAAGAAGACTTACAATGTCCTTGTTATAAATGTGTTGTCAGATTTACGTGGAACATGTTGGGTGACGTCACTGTGCCAAGTTTGATGGACATGACTGAAATATGACCAAGAAATGACAAAAAGATTGTCTTTTTTTTCTTTGTTTTTTCTTTTTGGTGATTTTTGACCGTTGAAGAATAATATCTGCCTTCCTCAACATGGAGACGTAGTAACACATGTTAGTGTAACACGGTCAGCGACACTGGAAATGAACAGTTCCGTTTCTTCATTGTAACCAACACACAGCTGATTGTACCACCACATGAGACCTAGTGGTCATGTTAGAGTTCACACCATTATCACCACTGGTCAGGTCAGTTCGCACCATTATCACCACTGGTCAAGTCAGTTCACACCATTATCGCCAGTGGTCAGGTCAGTTCACACCATTATCACCACTGGTCAGGTCAGTTCACACCATTATCACCAGTGGTCAGGTCAGTTCACACCATTATCACCACTGGTCAGGTCAGTTCGAACCATTATCACCACTGGTCAAGTCAGTTCACACCATTATCACCAGTGGTCCTACGCTTATGGGTAAAACGTTCAAAGATCATCATTAACCATTAAACACATACTGACACCAAACCTGCCACGACCTCCACACCAGACACATCTACCTCCACACTAGACACATCTACCTCCACACCAGACGCATCTACCTCCACGCCAGACACATCTGCCTCCACACCAGACACATCTACCTCCACACTAGACACATCTACCTCCACACCAGACGCATCTACCTCCACGCCAGACACATCTGCCTCCACACCAGACACATCTACCTCCACACTAGACACATCTACCTCCACACCAGACGCATCTACCTCCACGCCAGACACATCTGCCTCCACACCAGACACATCTACCTCCACACTAGACACATCTACCTCCACACCAGACGCATCTACCTCCACACCACACATCTATCTCCACACCAGACACACCTACCTCCACATCAGACAAGTCTACCTCCACACCAGACACACCTACCTCCACATCAGACAAGTCTACCTCCACACCAGACACGTGTACCTCCAAACTAGACACCTCTACCTCCACACCAGACACATCTACCTCCACACCAGACACGTCTACCTCCAAACTAGACACATCTACCTCCATACCAAACACATCCACCACAAGAGAGAGAGAGAGAGAGAGAGAGAGAGAGAGAGAGAGAGAGAGAGAGAGAGAGAGAGAGAGAGAGAGTACCTACCTACCAGGACGAATGGCGAGGCTAGCCCGTAGCGCTGACCGCACGTCGTGCCTGTATGAATGACACCATCTCCCACCACCACGACGCCCATCCAGCACCCGTCTGTTCTAGGCTCATCAGGAGCTGGCCTCAGCCGTAATAAGCCCAGCCATCTTCTCCACGTCTCCGTGGTCGTTGTGTGAGGCAGCCAACACAACGCTCAAGTTTCTATGGCGACATCTGTCAATTTCCGTCCGTTATCGTTGCCATATGTTGCCAGGCAGTATTCCAGATGTTTATAATTGTATATCTTCGATGAGATGTTTATAGGTTGAAGACATTTCTCTTTCTTCTCGTGTCTGCTGCCATGCGTTAATTGTAATATTATGTGCCGCGTTCCATGTCCCTCCACCTCTCGTGGCATTCCATATGTTCCAGACGTTCAATGCTGCTTGTGACGTACGACTCGAATCATTCCAGTCGGTTTACTTGTCGGTTGTAATTACGTGGTCACCAACATATACACCAGTATTCTATTATGACATATTTTTCCTTCTAATGCACGCATGGAACATGTTCATCATTGTTACAGTATACACGTACGGAACATGTTCATCATCGTTAGTGTATACACGCACGGAACATGTTCATCATCGTTAGTGTATACACGCACGGAACATGTTCATCATCGTTAGTGTATACACGTACGGAACATGTTCATCATCGTTAGTGTATACACGCACGGAACATGTTCATCATCGTTAGTGTATACACGCATGGAACATGTTCATCATCGTTAGTGTATACACGTACGGAACATGTCATCATCGTTAGTGTATACGAACATGTTCATCATCGTTAGTGTATACGAACATGTTCATCATCGTTAGTGTATACACGCACGGAACATGTTCATCACTCGTTGTGAACGTTCTCATCATCATACCGCTCATTCTCTGACTCAGGAGAGCCGTCTCGATGGCATTTTCCTCAGCTCTTGTCTTCCTGCCTCCCTCACCCGGCGGGTTCTGTGTAGGATGGCACTGTTGTAATGCTGTTCGTTCCACGGGTTATCTGCTCGAATTTCTCCTCGTTGGATTTCATCAGCGAGAGAGAGAGAGAGAGAGAGAGAGAGAGAGAGAGAGAGAGAGAGAGAGAGAGAGAGAGAGAGAGAGAGAGAGAGAGAGAACCATATAAGGAGAGTGTGGGAGAGAAAGAGGGAGGGAGGAGAGCGTGCGGTGCAGGTCGCCTCACCAGACAAGGCCACTAACTAGCAGGCATCAGGGCGCGACGTGTCGTTCGCCAGCCATAATGATCGGCCGACGTGTGGTGCACAAGCATAGTGATCGGCCGACGTGAAGTGTGTCAGCCATAATGATCGGCCGACGTGTGATGCGCCAGCATAGTGATCGGCCAACGTGAAGTGTGCCATCTATAATGATCGGCCGACGTGTGATGCGCCAGCATAGTGATCGGCCAACGTGAAGTGTGCCATCTATAATGATCGGCCGACGTGTCGTTCGCCAGCCATAATGATCGGCCGATGTGTGTTGCAACCAATCATAAAGACCAGCTGACTTGTTCGCCAGCCATAGCGATCAGCCGTTGTGTTGTTTGCCAGCCATAATGATCAGCCGACATGTGGTGCACCAGCCATAATGATCGGCTGACGCGTGGTTCGCTGGCCATAATGATCAGCCGAATCTCGTGCGTTGGCCATAATGATCGGCCGACGTATTGTGCGCCAGCCATAATAATCAACCGACGTGTTGTGCGCCGGTCATGATGATCAGCCAACGTGTGGTTCGCCAGCCATAATGATCGGCCGACGTATCATGCGCCAGCCATAATGATCGGAAGATGTGTTGTGCGCCAGCCATAATGATCAGTCGACGTGTTGTGCGCCAGCCATAATGATCAGCCGACGTGTGGTGCGCCAGCCATAATGATCGGGCGAAATTTGATGCTTCAGCTATGATGATCAGCCGACGTGTGTTGCGTCAGCCATACTGATCAGCCGACGTGTGGTGCACCAGCCATAATGATCGGCTGACGTGTGCTCCAACCATAATGATCGGCTGCCGAGTGATGCACCAGCCATATTGATCGGCCGACGTTTGATTCGAAAGCCATAATGATCAGCCGACGTATCTTGCGCCAGCCATAATGATCGGCCATGTTTTCGCCAGCCATAATGATCAGCCGACGTGTTGTGCGCCAGCCAAAATGATCAGTCGACGTGTGGTGCACCAGCCATAATGATTAGCCGACGTGTGGTACACCAGCCATGATTGGCCGACGTGTGGTGCACTAACCATAATGATCAGCAGACGTGTGCGTCAGCCATAATGATCAGTCGACGTGTAGAGCGCCAGCAATAATGATCGGCCGACGTGTCGTGCGCCAGTCATAGTGATCGACCGACATGTCGTTTGTCAGCCATAATGATAGGCCGACGTGTGATGCACCAGCCATAATGATCGGCCGTGCGGTGCACCAGCCATAATGATCGGCCGACGTGTGGTGCGCCAGCCATAATGATCGGCCGACGTGCGGTGCACCAGTCATGATGTTCCGCCAACGTGTGGAGCGCCAGCCATAATGATCGGCCGACGTGTGGTGCGCCAGCCATAATGTTCGGCCGACGTGTGGTGCGCCAGCCATAATGATCGGCCAACGTGTGGTGCGCCAGCCATAATGATCGGCCGACGTGTGGTGCGCCAGCAATAATGTTCGGCCGACGTGTGGTGCGCCAGCCATAATGATCGGCCAACGTGTGGTGCGCTAGCCATAATGATCGGCCGACGTGTGGTGCGCCAGCCATAATGTTCGGCCGACGTGTGGTGCGCCAGCCATAATGATCGGCCAACGTGTGGTGCGCTAGCCATAATGGTCGGCCGACGTGTGGTGCGCCAGCCACAATGTTCGGCCGACGTGTGGTGCGCCAGCCATAATGATCGGCCAACGTGTGGTGCGCCAGCCATAATGATCGGCCGACGTGTGGTGCGCCAGCCATAATGTTCGGCCGACGTGTGGTGCGCCAGCCATAATGATCGGCCAACGTGTGGTGCGCTAGCCATAATGATCGGCCGACGTGTGGTGCGCCAGCCATAATGATCGGCCAACGTGTGGTGCGCTAGCCATAATGTTCGGCCGACGTGTGGTGCGCCAGCCATAATGATCGGCCAACGTGTGGTGCGCCAGCCATAATGATCGGCCGACGTGTGGTGCGCCAGCCATAATGTTCGGCCGACGTGTGGTGCGTCAGCCATAATGATCGGCCAACGTATGGTGCGCTAGCCATAATGATCGGCCGACGTGTGGTGCGCCAGCCATAATGTTCGGCCGACGTGTGGTGCGCCAGCCATAATGATCGGCCAACGTATGGTGCGCTAGCCATAATGATCGGCCGACGTGTGGTGCTCCAGCCATAATGTTCGGCCGACGTGTGGTGCGCCAGCCATAATGTTCGGCCGACGTGTGGTGCGCCAGCCATAATGATCGGCCGGGGAAGGAGAGCGAAGTAAAGGGCGCGCAGACCCGCCGTGCCCGCCCCCTCGTCCCCGCCATTGTTGGAACGTCGTCACCAGCCCTCACAACCTCCTATAATTAGCAACGCGACGTATGTAGGGTAAAGGTAAAGGCTTCAACCATTTTAATTATATCTTCCCGTCCACAGCCGAGACTCCAAATGGAAAGTTGATTACGCGTGAAATTTGCAGGTCTATTTCCCTTCTTGAGCCTCATGCCTTAGGTATGGCCGTGGTAACAGATACTTCCGCTAAGCCGACCATCAGAGTGCCACCCCCCCACTGTGGGCAGTCCTTTGTTGTCAGAGTGAGTCTCGGTGGCATAATTAGGCAAGTGACCAGTGGTGGCACCCTGGCCCATCCCAGCAGGCGAGGGGGGGAAAGACATCTCCGGGTGGGATGTTACAGCCAGGGGAGGACACTGTGTGGTGTGGGGTTTGTGCTCCTTGCCCATTTACACGGCCGTGACGTCATAGGAAGTCCCTCCCACCTGCTCCTTTGTCCGCCACCAACCACTCCTCTCAACCACACTACCACCACCACCACCACACCACTACCACACCACACCACAGCCACACAGCTCCACCACACACCATTACCAGATACCGACACCACACTACATCATACACCACCCTCCTACCACCACACACATCAACACCGCTACCGCACACCACGTACCGCACACCACACACACTGACCACTGACTTTACGTACCACTACCACACCACTACACGCCGTACACCGCTACCACACGCCATCACCGAACACCGCTACTACCACACCTCACCAACATGCGCCGCTCCCACCACACATCAACGCCACCACCATCCTCCCCATCTCAGTAGCTGGCATCCAGTAGGAACACCGGCCGGCCGTCGTCTTCGGGATTTTGATGAACATTGTGTCGTGGTCCTCGACATTTCCGTAGCATGTGACAGGGTGTGGCATAATAAGTCTTTGCTTTGTAAATCTACCTTCTATTTTGTTTTCTTTGCTTTGTAAACTTACCTTCTATTTTTTTTTTTCTTTCCTAATCTCTGTTTTCCTCCCACCCAACTTTGGATCTGAGACACACACACTTCTGGCAGCTGCTTCCTACGGTTTCTGTGTGGGGACCGACCACTCGAGAACTGACCATTATATCTATTTTTTTTTCATAGAACAACTAATTTGTGAAATTCTCTTCATCTCTAAAAACCTTCCTGTCTTTAAGAGTCAGGTCTACAAACACCTATAGAGTTCTGATTAATATCTACTTTTCTTTTTTCACTAACCTTTTTTTTCCTTTCGCCTGAGATGGCTTTCGATATAAGCACGGTTTGCCAGTGTAATCTCAGCCACTGCGTGAGAGAGAGAGAGAGAGAGAGAGAGAGAGAGAGAGAGAGAGAGAGAGAGAGAGAGAGAGAGAGAGAGAGAGAGAGATGTTCGTCAGGGAGATGACAGACATCAGAGACAAGAAGGCAGACTAGTGATGCGAATGTCTGACGGAAAATAATGTTAAAGAATGTAGAAGGATCAGAAAGTAAACTGAAATGAGCTAAAGTTCAAGGACCGAATTAGGGAAAATAAACCTGGAATTACTAGAGTAGTCGAGACAAAACTTACGGTGGCGAAAACTTGTGATCCTCGAAAAGACTTTTCTGTGAACGAGAACTGATACACAAAGATAGCAATGAATGAGGATCATACACGAAGCACTGAAACATGCATTTCTTAAGATATAGTAAAGTAGTAATTAGAGACAGAATGGGAGAATTTAGATCCTCATGGGAAAAGAGAGTCATGGAAAGTCAACTTGATCAAATGAATACTGGAAACTCCCCTGTACCAGCATGTCACTCAGCATACTAGAATCATGAGGGTAAATACACCTTCAGTGTCAGATCTTATATCTTCATACATAATAGCATGTATATTGAGGATATCATATATGATACAACAGTTGGAAAAGGCGATCATGTATGTCATGCTTGTGTTTGATTATGTCGCAAAGGACATAAACAGAACAGATATGAGACTAATAAAATTTATCAAGGGAATATAAGTTGGGCAACGGAGTCTAAAAGACACGATACAGGCCACTGTTTTGGAAGGTTTTGTGAAATTTCCATCTGAAGGAGTAGGAACTTGGGCAACTTCAAATACAGAGAGAAGGTTAGAGAACAGAGATGTGCGGTTCAGTAAAAGATAATCGTAAAAAATGATGAAGTTTAGGAATGTCTGTAGATGCACTTCAGTCAACATTTCTAAAGTAAAGGAGTGCAAGATATGAATGTAACAGGATAAGGATGGAGGAAGAGAGAAACCTTGAAAAAAAAAAAAAGAATGTTGTGGACAAGACAGAGAATGATCCAAAACTCTTCCCTACATTGATTAGTTACAGATCAGGTAATCAGGTTAAGGAATTCAGGGGCAACAGGAGGAGAGGATGATGTAAAGGTATGCGAGGAGCTGATTGAAAAAGTCAAATGTGTTTTTAAAGTACAAGACATTATGGCTCCACCACCAGTGACGTGTATTGGGGAGCTGGAAGTCTTCGAAAGCACCGAATTATCTAGAAAAGACGTAAGGCACAGTACTACAGGGGCGTAACCTTGGAATGGCTCACGGTCTAATGAATCTTTTCCATATGTGCTGAGGATATGTTCAGATAAACCTGAAAAAGCACAGGAAACCTCGTTCCAAGATGTTGCAGGAGGGTAATAAAGTCCCATGGGATGGTAAGGGTAAATGTCTTCAACGAGTGTGGTCTGTAAGGTACTGGAAAAGATAATCAGAAAGCAAATGAATTACCACTTAGAAAGGAGAAAGGACCCAAGTGAACTTCGTTTTCAACAAAAGATAGGGTCGGGTGGATTATGTGTATCTGGAAAGCTAGAAAGTTTTCGACACTACCGTATCTAAGGTTGGCGAAGAAGCAGGAATAAGAGTGAGATTCCCTCGATGATTATGGAATCATCCTTGTGGAAGGGAACAAGGGAAGCATGCCAGAGGAGCCTTCTCGGAATGGGGTGGGGTCACCAGTGGCGTGCCGCAGGTTTCAGTCCTGGGACCATCGTTCCTCTTGTTCTGTGTCAGTGGCTTGCCAGAGAGACTTAACTCGTACCTGATTTGTTTGCGGGTGAAGCAAAGGTTATGAGGGAAGTAAAAAATGAGTGTTACACCAACTTTTCAGGTTACCTCGACAAATTCCAAAGTTCTTCTGATGCGCGGTCGATAAAATACCCAAGAAAGTGCAAGTCCATGAGAATGGGACACCGTGAAGAAGACATCGACGCTAAAATAATCTAGCAGGAAACAAGCTGCAGGAATCTGTGTGTGAGAGGGAAATTGGAGTCAACCTTGTACGTAACCTGTCGCAGAAGTTCCACTTTAAGGGAACAGTAAAGGAGACAACCTGTCTGCTCATGAATATTAGAATTGCGTTCAAAATATAAGAACAAGGAAATGTTTATCCAACTGTTCAAGTGGAATATTAGGCCAAAGCTGGAATATGCTTTTTAAGTGTACTCAGTGCACGAACGTAACACAAAGAGCAAATAAAGAAGATCCAGAGGAGGTCAACGAACGTTAGCACTAGAATTCAAACAGCTGAGTTTTAATGAAAGGTTATAGCCAATAAATTTGTCCTCAGTGGAAGAGATAAGAGAAAGATGTGACCTGATCACATTATAAACCAGTTTAATGGTATCAACAATGAGCATTTCTTCAAAAGATGCAAAGATAGAACAGCCACCAGAGGACTTAACACGAAACCGAGCCAGAATCTTGTTAGAAATAATGTCAAGAAGTAGTTTTATAGTGTGTGTGGTGGATGAATGGAATAAACTGTGAATGTGGACAGCATACAGAAGTTTAAAAAGTTGTATGATACAAAAAGTTAAAGAGTTGGGGCTCCACGAGTGTAGAACTCCCTCCCCGTACAGTACAAATAGATTATTACACTACCACCTCACAGTGCCAACACAAACTGCTCCCACCTCACGCCAGCATCACACACCACCTCTACCGTACACCGTCTCTACACACCACCTCTGCCGTACACCATCTCTACACACCACCTCTACCGTACACCGTCTCTACACACCACCTCTGCCGTACACCGTCTCTACACACCACCTCTACCGTACACCATCTCTACACACCACCTCTACCGTACACCGTCTCTACACACCACCTCTGCCGTACACCGTCTTTACACACCACCTCTACCGTACACCGTCTCTACACACCACCTCTGCCGTACACCATCTCTACACACCACCTCTACCGTACACCGTCTCTACACACCACTGCCTTACATCGCCACCACATCATAACCACCACACATCAAGCCCACCACACATCAGAACCACCACACATAAGAGCTATGACACATCAGAACCACCACACACCGCTACCACCACACATTGGAACCACCACACACCGCTACCACCACACATCAGAACCACCACACACCGCTACCACCACCATACACCTATTCTGGTCCACAAATCTGATCAGAGATGAGGAGGAAGTAGAACGAATTCAAAAAATAGCAACCAAACTATATTCCCTTCACTGAGAAACGGGTCTTCATATGCAAGCGAGACAAATACATCTCTGACTTCCGATGTCAGTAAGTCATCCCAGCCACACCACTGGTTATGATCTTCAGAATCTAGCCGTACACAGCAGAGGTCCTTAGACAAGTTGGCAACTTCTTCCAATCCACACTTTTCCATCACACTTCCTTGGCAGTATAATTCTCCCTTCCATTTTTTTTCTCCGGCAGTTGAGCCGGAGGGAGAGGTGGACTGGTGAGGTGCCTGCCGCTTTACTCTCCTGTTTCCACCACTGTCCTTAGGCCTAGACGACAGATAACCTCGTTAGGGACCATCAGGTCTCCGGCTATCCGCCCACCCCATACACCACGACCCGCCACACGGGGCGAGGACCGTACGTGTGCCCAGGTGCTGTGCGCGCAGGTAACAATATTAGAGTCATTATGAGCGTTAATAATGGTTCTGGTGAGAGAGCGACACGTTATTTGCATGTTTAGTGTCCTCCCATAGTGCACATCTGGGTCGCCTCACGCCGCAGGCGCTGCTGTAGCCAGAATCATTTACACCTTATTTTCCCGGGGTCTTGGGGGGGGGGGGGGGGGGGCTTGCAGCCAGCGTCACACGTCGATGTATAAACGAAGTGGGAGGGGGAGGGAGGGAGGGAGGGGGGGGGGGGAATGCTGGCAGAACCAAGAGACATTAACAGAAATGTCGTCAGAGGGGAAATGCTCGGGAAATTCTGTACGTTACTCGGTCTTGACCTTCAACTGGCGAGAATTTACTACGGACTCTCACCTCTCCCTGGAGTAAGAACCAGCAGGGGACTCTCACCTCTCCCTGGGGGAAGAACCAGCAGGGGACTCTCACCTCTCCCTGGGGGAAGAACCAGCAGGGGACTCTCACCTCTCCCTGGGGGAAGAACCAGCAGGGGACTCTCACCTCTCCCTGGAGTAAGAACCAGCAGGGGACTCTCACCTCCCTCTGGAGTAAGAACCAGCAGGGGACTCTCACCTCCCCCTGGAGTAAGAACCAGCAGGGGACTCTCACCTCTCCCTGGAGTAAGAACCAGCAGGGGACTCTCACCTCTCCCTGGAGTAAGAACCAGCAGGGGACTCTCACCTCCCCTGGAGTAAGAACCAGCAGGGGACTCTCACCTCCCCCTGGAGAAAGAACCAGCAGGGAACTCTCACCTCTCCCTGAAGTAAGAACCAGCAGGGGACTCTCACCTCCCCCTGGAGTAAGAACCAGCAGGGGACTCTCACCTCTCCCTGGGGGAAGAACCAGCAGGGGACTCTCACCTCTCCCTAGAGTAAGAACCAGCAGGGGACTCTCACCTCCCCCTGGAGTAAGAACCAGCAGGGGACTCTCACCTCTCCCTGGAGTAAGAACCAGCAGGGGACTCTCACCTCCCCCTGGAGTAAGAACCAGCAGGGGACTCTCACCTCCCCCTGGGGGAAGAACCAGCAGGGGACTCTCACCTCTCCCTGGAGTAAGAACCAGCAGGGGACTCTCACCTCTCCCTGGGGGAAGAACCAGCAGGGGACTCTCACCTCTCCCTGAAGTAAGAACCAGCAGGGGACTCTCACCTCTCCCTGGGGGAAGAACCAGCAGGGGACTCTCACCTCTCCCTGGAGTAAGAACCAGCAGGGGACTCTCACCTCTCCCTGGGGGAAGAACCAGCAGGGGACTCTCACCTCTCCCTGGAGTAAGAACCAGCAGGGGACTCTCACCTCCCCCTGGAGTAAGAACCAGCAGGGGACTCTCACCTCCCCCTGGATTAAGAACCAGCAGGGGACTCTCACCTCCCCCTGGGGGAAGAACCTGCAGGGAACTCTCACCTCTCCCTGGAGGAAGAACCAGCAGGGAACTCTCACCTCTCCCCGGCAACCATGCAGGAGGCAGCAGGGACTCTCACCTCTCCCCGGCAACCATGCAGGAGCCAGCAGGGACTCTCACCTCTCCCCGGCAACCATGCAGGAGCCAGCAGGGACTCTCACCTCTCCCTGGAGGAAGAACCAGCAGGGGACTCTCACTTCTCCCTGGAGGAAGAACCAGCAGGGACTCTCACCTCTCCCCGGCAACCATGCAGGAGCCAGCAGGGACTCTCACCTCTCCCCGGCAACCATGCAGGAGCCAGCAGGGACTCTCACCTCTCCCCGGCAACCATGCAGGAGCCAGCAGGGACTCTCACCTCTCCCTGGAGGAAGAACCAGCAGGGGACTCTCACTTCTCCCTGGAGGAAGAACCAGCAGGGACTCTCACCTCTCCCCGGCAACCATGCAGGAGCCAGCAGGGACTCTCACCTCTCCCCGGCAACCATGCAGGAACTAGGCACAGACTCACTTCATCCTCGGTGGGGGGGGAAAAATCCCTCTCATTTGCCTAATTTACTTAAGAGACACAACCAGACGAGACTTGACGTGTGTGGGGGACTTCCTTCTTCACAGCCAGTGGAACAATATGTCTCACTGGCTGTGTCGTGTAGCACACTGATCACCTGTGCGGGATCTCTTCTTTGGATTCACTTTTTCACATCGTTCTTTCCGTTAAACGGTCTCTGGTCTTTGATAGACTATGTTATAACTCATGATCACCCTCCTGTTTTACTAGCTTATCGTCGTGTATACAAGTTGCAATCGTAGGATACTACTACTTATACTGTCCTCCAGCAGATAACCTCGTCATAGACCATCAGATCTTGTGTTATCTGTCCTTCCCATGTACTGCCCTCCAGCAGATAACCTCGTCATAGACCATCAGGTCTTGTGTTATCTGTCCTTCCCATGTACTGTCCTCCAGCAGATAACCTCGTCATAGACCATCAGGTCTTGTGTTATCTGTCCTTCCCATGTACTGTCCTCCAGCAGATAACCTCGTCATAGACCATCAGGTCTTGTGTTATCTGTCCTTCCCATGTACTGCCCTCCAGCAGATAACCTCGTCATAGACCATCAGGTCTTGTGTTATCTGTCCTTCCCATGTACTGTCCTCCAGCAGATAACCTCGTCATAGACCACCAGGTCTTGTGTTATCTGTCCTTCCCATGTACTGTCCTCCAGCAGATAACCTCGTCATATACCACCAGGTCTTGTGTTATTTGTCCTTCCCATGTACTGTCCTCCAGCAGATAACCTCGTCTCATACCACCAGGTCTTGTGTTATCTGTCCTTACCATGCACGCCCATGTTTTCCATGCTATAGTGAAGCATTACTGTCGATGCGTCTGGGCGGGGATAAGTGAGTGGAACTCATTTAGAAACGCTAGGGAGCGAGCACTCATGACTCACTCACAGTACACTCATGAGATTCAACACACAATCACTATCAGATTCACAACACACTTTCAACAGATTCCCGACACACTTACAATAAACTGAGGACACTCACAATACACTCATGACATGCACACAGTACTCATGAGAAACACAAGACACACTCACACAATACACTCATGACACTCATACGATATATCTACAACACACCGAGAACATGCAGCACAGGGCACCCTCACAACACAAAACTATCGAGCCACTGGAGACTGAAAAACACTTACAACCCAACCACAACACACTCATAATGCACTCACAACCCACTCAGGACGCATTTAGCACAGGACTCACGACACACCCAGGAGTCACATAACTCACAACGCATTCAGAAGCCACAGCACGCCGCGCACACTCACAACACACTGGAAGCATAGTGAGGACACTTACAACATAGCCTAGACAACACTCAGCATATCCATGAAAATAACAACATACAGTGTATATAGGACATACTCACAACACAGCCTATTCATGACACACAACATGAGACATTCAAGGTGTATTACGTCAGTAACCTCTTTGATTTCCCAGCCCATACATGCTACAACCCGTGTGTCAGAATACAGGAGCTGGACGATTTTGAGTGTAAGGTGTTATAGTGATACAGACGGATATTAGGCATGTTACAGGGGAGGGCTGTGCACCCCATGTAGTTAGGACATAGATACAAGCACGGTACAGGATGGGTACCTACCTGTGTAATGTACATATATCTTGTACTAAATCACACACGTGAAGCACTCATATAAGTAAACTCTCTGGAAAAGTAAACACAGAAGCTTCAGCGAGTTTACTTATAATATGAGAGGGTTGATAGAGATGCTTTGTGGAAGGTATTTAGAGTATATGGTGTGGGAGGCAAGTTGCTAGAAGTAGTGAAAAGTTTTTCCCAAGGATGTAAGGCATGTGTACGAGGAGAAAGAGAGGAAAGTGATTGGTTCCCAGTGAATGTAGGTTTGCGGCAAGGGTGTGTGATGTCTCCATGGTTGTTTAATTTGTTTATGGATAGGGTGGTTAGGGTGGTGAATGCAAGAGTTTGGAGAAAGGGGCAAGTATGCAGTCTGTTGTGGATGATAGGGCTTGGGAAGTGAGTCAGTTGTTGTTCGCTGATGATACAACGCTGGTGGCTGATTCGGGTGAGAATCTGCAGAAGTTGGTGACTGAGCTTTGTAAATTGTGTGAAAGAAGAAAGTTGAGAGTAAATGTGAATAAGAGCAAGGTTATTAGGTACAGTAGGGTTGAGGGACAAGTTAATTGGGAGGTAAGCTGAAATGGAGAAAAACTGGAGGAAGTGAAGTGTTTTAGATATCTGGGAGTGGATTTGGCAGCGGATGGAACCATGGAGACGGAAGTAACTCACAGGGAGGGGGCGAAGGTTCTGAGAGCGTTGAAGAATGTGTGGAAGGAAAGAACGTTATCTCGAGGCAAAAATGGATATATTCGAAGGAATAGTAGTCGCAACAATGTTATACAGTTGTGAGGCATGGGCTATAGATAGGGTTGTTCGGAGGAGGGTGGATGTGTTGGAAATGAAATGTTTGAGGACAATATGTGGTATGAGGTGGTTTGATCAAGTAAGTAATGAAAGGGTAAGAGAGATGTGTGGTAATAAAAAGGGTGTGGTTGAGAGAGCAGGAGAGGGTGTATTGAAATGGTTTGGTCACATGGAAAGAATGAGTGTGGAAAGATTGACAAAGAGGATATATGTCAGAGGTAGAGGGGACGAGGAGAAGCGGGAGACCAAATTGGAGGTGGAAGGATGGAGTGAAAAACATTTTGAGTGATCGGGACCTGAACATACTGGAGGGTGAAAGGCGTGCAAGGAATAGAGTGAATTGGAGCGATGTGGTATACCGGGATCGACGTGCTGTCAATGGGGTGAACCAGGGCATGTGAAGCGTCTAGGGTAAACCATGGAAAGTTTTGTGAGGCCTGGATGTGGAAAGGGAGCTGTGGTTTCGGTGCATTACATATGACAGCTAGAGACTGAACGAAAGTGGCCTTTGTTGTCTTTTCCTAGCGCTGCCTCGCGCGGGGGTTGGGGGGTGCTATTTCATGTGTGGCGGGGTGGCGACAGGAACAGATGAAAGCAGCAAGTATGAATATGTACATGTGTGTATAGGTATACGTTGAAATGTATATGTATGTATATGTGTGTGTGTGTGGGCGTTTATGTGTATACATGTGTATGTGATGGGTTGGGTCATTCGTTTGTCTGTTTCCTTGCGCTACCTCGCTAACGTGGGAGACGGTGATTAAGTATGATAAATGAAATAATATATAAATATATATATATATATATATATATATATATATATATATATATATATATATATATATATATATATATATATAGGAAAGGATCACAATTTTGCGCGTGATCAGGTATATTCCTATGAGTCCACGGGGAAAATGAAACACGATAAGTTCCCAAGTGCGCTTTCGTGTAATAATCACATCATCAGGGAGACAAGAGAGAAATATAAGTCAGTTGATATACAACGAAGAGACGCAGCTAGGACGCTATTTGGTAAACATGCAATTGTCTAAGACAATCACATGTCTACATATCATGATACATATACAGAAGGTGAAGAAACTGGGCAACACCAGTGTAAAACCCTCTCCGCGTAACATAAATAATCTCCACACACATTACATCCACTTACAGGTAATCACATGGGTAATGCTAATAAGGCAACGTTTTAAACACACGATGGTACGATCCCATGGGCACAGAGGGCACGAGCCGTGGGTATGATGGCGGCCAAGACCTTTTGACCCGACTCCTGAACCAGTCCAAACATCATCCCTGATCAACATCTTCCCATATGCCATGGCTTTCAAAGGGGTCAGGTCAAAGGTCGGTTCCTCCGGGGTTTATTACAGATGGGTGTCAACACGCGCCGTAAGCAGGGTCGAGGAACCCACATCCCTACTGCTGCAGACCACCTCAGGGACAGACTCGCCCTAGCCACGGTGAACATCAGTCAGCAGTGTTTGTGTTGAAGACTCCGTCTACTGAAACCTCACCCTCCATCCGTCAAATGTTTATAGCCCTCGCTATCTCCATCGTGTGTGTGTATGTTATCTCCAACTTCATAGCCTCTGGCTGTAGTGAACTGAATAAGACGTCTATTTTCATCATTATTATTTTAAGTTTTATGACCATTATCGTATATACATCTAAGCCCAACTTATGGCAACCAAGGCGAAAGGCAGACAGAGGTTCAGTGCTTTGAGGTTGTGACTCAAAACCATGAAAAGAATAATCAGTTATTTGCGTAAGTCCTTGAGACCAATAACTATAACAAGAAAAGACCAGAATATAAAGAATATATGATATATTCAACATACATACTCCTACCACACTAATGCATGAGTGTCTGATCTTTCCCACTCCCACAAACAGCTTCGAAAGGACCCAGAGGTATGTCCTTGTTTGAACTCCTTTGTAGTTCCTGTTGCTGAACATTGTATAGAATCGCTGTACACTCACTCGTACACCAAGGGAAGATTCAGATGTGTACAGGTGAACTTCAGAGGATCATTCGTATGGATCCTCGCAAGTTCAAGTCACACACTCTCGGGCTGTGGTCACATATGAGTCGCGATTATCAAACTGTATAATACCAAGAGTGTGCGAGGCCGTATTGAGACTTGTTTGTTACCCTCTCTCGATTATTGTTAGTGTCATATACAAACGAAGGTTAAGTTTTAGTCCTTTTTTTTTATATAAGTTACAGGTGAAGACACTTTGTTTCCGATGTAACTGAGGTTCTCGAGGTTTTAAGACTAGATTAAGAAGTGATTCATAACGTTGATGGGCAAAATAGTCTTACATGAGTAGGTTTGATGAAATATTTCTTGATCGAAAAATTCAATATGATTTACAGGCAGGGGCTCCTTCCTTACAGCAGATCTAACCTGATTTTCTTTACGTGTTCTGAACATTAATCTTATTTTTAGTAGATTTCTATGATGTGTATGGCATTCATTCATGTATGATTTGATCGTAAGGACCAACAGACATTAATGCTTGCCCTTTTCAGTCTAATTTGCTTGAAGGCCGCATAAGTGCGGGTGGTTGTGACGCTTGTTTCTTTCCCTCCACCACTAAGCTTTGGAACTCTTTACCTTCTCATGTCTTTCCCCAGCAGCTATCACCTGACCTCTTTTTCAAAAGGCAGGTTTTCCACTTCCTTCAAAATTCTTAGATTAATTCTACTCTCGTTACTTTTGTCCTTTTACGATATTTCATTTAAGGGTGTGGACTCAAGAGGGACTTTTATACGTAACTTGAGGCGTCGACATAAAGACAAGCCATTCGACCTTCCAAACCGCGATACTCAGACTTGTTAGACTATTGAACCCTTTAAAGTACGGTTTGATTCGCTGAGCAGACGATTCAACCTTCCAGACAACGATGCTCTCTCAGTAGTCTATTGACACACTTTAACTCTCTACTCATCGCAAGTTAGACATGCTCCCTCTACGAGTAACGGGATCGGACCCAACTAAGGAGTACGTGGTGATGCTCTACTATTTACTGATGGAGGAAGTGCACAGATCTTTGCCTTTTGGCTGACTGAACTCCAAGTTATCCTCTCCTGGTGAATCACTTCACCGCTGGCACTGCATCAGACGATCTTTTCACTGTCAAGGTCGCCGGAATCTTAAAGGAGCGAGAATGAGGAAACCTTGCGTGGCCGGATGACGTATAACTACCGACACAAAATGACGGGGGTTCGCGCTCAGCCTTGTGGGATACGTGACGTCATCAGAGGTACGACTGTGAGTGAAGCCCGGCGGGTGATGTTGTGCGAGACATCTGAGCCACGTCACGTCATGTAGTGACTCCGGGCACCAATCATGAGTACTCACAAACTACTCTTCACTTTAATAAACACTGTTTATCAGAATGTAAACTAGATGAATTCAGAGGCACTTTCCTAGTGATGACAAGAAGTGTGTCTGAGTCATTTCCTCCATAACTGGGCTTTTGACCCAGATATTGGAGAGGTACTTTATCTTTGACCCAGATATTGGAGAGGTACTTTATCTTTGACCCAGATATTGGAGAGGTACTTAATCTTTGACCCAGATATTGGAGAGGTACTTTATCTTTGACCCAGATATTGGAGAGGTACTTTATCTTTGACCCAGATATTGGAGAGGTACTTTATCTTTGACCCAGATATTGGAGAGGTACTTTATCTTTGACCCAGATATTGGAGAGGTACACTATCTTTACCCCAGATACTTGAGATATATTCCTTCAATCTTTGCCCTGTATACTCGTAAGGTATCCTATTTTTTCCTCAAATACTTGAGAAGTATCCAAACTTTGCCTCATACACTTGAGAACCATTGCATCATTACCCCACATACTTGAAGAGTACCCTAACTTTGCTTGCTGCAGATACTTGATAAATATCCAAACATTGCCCCAGATACTTGATAAATATCCAAACATTGCCCCAGATACTTGATAAATATCCAAACATTGCCCCAGATACTTGATAAATATCCAAACATTGCCCCAGATACTTGATAAATATCCAAACATTGCCCCAGATACTTGAGAAGTATCCAAACTTTGCCTCATACACTTGAGAACCATTGCATCATTACCCCACATACTTGAAGAGTACCCTAACTTTGCTGCAGATACTTGATAAATATCCAAACATTGCCCCAGATACTTGATAAATATCCAAACATTGCCCCAGATACTTGATAAATATCCAAACATTGCCCCAGATACTTGATAAATATCCAAACATTGCCCCAGATACTTGAGAAGTATCCAAACATTGCCCCAGATACTTGAGAAGTATCCAAACATTGCCCCAGATACTTGATAAATATCCAAACATTGCCCCAGATACTTGATAAATATCCAAACATTGCCCCAGATACTTGATAAATATCCAAACATTGTCCCAGATACTTGAGAAGTATCCAAACATTACCCAGATACTTGAGAAGTATCCAAACATTGCCCCAGATACTTGAGAAGTATCCACACATTGCCCCAGATACTTGATAAATATCCAAACATTGCCCCAGATACTTGAGAAGTATCCAGACATTGCCCCAGACACTTGATAAAAATCCAAACATTGCCCCAGATACTTGATAAATATCCAAACATTGCCCCAGATATTTGATAGATATCCAAACATTGATCCAAATACTTGAGAAGTATCCAAACATTGCCCCAGATACTTGAGAAGTATTCAAACATTGCCCCATATACTTGAGAAGTATCCAAACATTGACCCATATACTTGAGAAGTATTCAAACATTGCCCCAGATACTTGATAAATATCCAAACATTGCCCCAGATACTTGAGAAGTATCCAGACATTGCCCCAGATACTTGATAAATATCCAAACATTGCCCCAGATACTTGATAAATATCCAAACATTGCCCCAGATACTTGATAAATATCCAAACATTGCCCCAGATACTTGATAAATATCCAAACATTGCCCCAGATATTTGATAAATATCCAAACATTGCCCCAAATACTTGAGAAGTATCCAAACATTGCCCCGGATACTTGAGAAGTATTCAAACATTGCCCGAAATACTTGAGAAGTATCCAAACATTGACCCAGATACTTGAGAAGTATTCAAACATTGCCCCAGATACTTGATAAATATCCAAACATTGCCCCAGATACTTGAGAAGTATCCAGACATTGCCCCAGGTACTTGATAAATATCCAAACATTGCCCCAGATACTTGATAAATATCCAAACATTGCCCCAGATACTTGATAAATATCCAAACATTGCCCCAAATACTTGAGAAGTATCCAAACATTGCCCCAGATACTTGAGAAGTATTCAAACATTGCCCCAAATACTTGAGAAGTATCCATACATTGATCCAGATACTTGAGAAGTATTCAAACATTGCCCCAAATACTTGAGAAGTATCCAAACATTGCCCCAGATACTTGAGAAGTATTCAAACATTGCCCCAAATACTTGAGAAGTATCCATACATTGATCCAGATACTTGAGAAGTATTCAAACATTGCCCCAAATACTTGAGAAGTATCCATACATTGATCCAGATGCTTGAGAAGTATTCAAACATTGCCCCAAATACTTGAGAAGTATCCAAACATTGCCCCAGATACTTGAGAAGTATTCAAACATTGCCCCAGATACTTGAGAAGTATTCAAACTTTGCCCCAAATACTTGAGAAGTATCCAAACATTGCCCCTTAGACCATTAAGAAGTATGCTAACTTTGCCAAAGATACCTGAGAAGTATTCTAAGTCTGCTTGCTATAAATAGATCATATCAAGTTGTATAATACAATCACTGTGCCACAGTTCCTGGAGCTTTTGTGCACTTGTTATCCCCTGTGGCGCCACGGCCCACAGGAGGGAGACGAGTGTAGACAGTCATCTCGCCACCAAGCATATTGCTCAGAATATTCCTCCTCAGTATGTGGTTCCAGCAGATTGCTCAGAATATTCCTCCTCAGTATGTGGTTCCAGCAGATTGCTCAGAATATTCCTCCTCAGTATGTGGTTCCAGCAGATTGCTCAGAATATTCCTCCTCAGTATGTGGTTCCAGCAGGGATGGTACAGTATGAGAGTTACCTCACACTGTGGGGCTCACGATACACATTATTTTCCCCCCCGAGTGTGATGGACTACAGCCGCTGGGTAATTACTTTCAAGTATCAGTCGGTCCACAGTCAACCCAGCTGTTTATCCCCCCACCCGCCTTACAGGCTGGTTCGATCACTTGGGTACCTGGCTTAGGCTTGGCTATATACAATCTTCTTATCACTTATTGCACGTACCAGGCATCAGAACACAGATCATTTGAAACATTCACATATGATGATGCCACATTTCTATTGTGAGATGTTGTGAGTCCAGGTGACATTCATCTCATGTTGTCATTAAGGCAATGGACATGAACATCATGAACTGTTTTGTAATATCATTTGTATCACTCGTTATTCCCGTCACTGAATATTCAGTTTTTCACTCTGTATTGTCCATAAAGTGGGAATGTATAGCAGTGTTTTATAATACAACTATTATAAGAATAAGGAAGTGCTGAGTTTTACGAAGAGTGTTGAGGTAATACAATCCCAATCACGTAAACTGGTTTATTTAACGGGATACAACAGGATAGTGTATGATACAGTAGGTGTATAACATACCAGCCTACCTACAGCTGGTCCACCGGTAGCAGTACACAAGTTATATTGTTCATGTGGTGTTATGATCATACTTTCTAGACGTAATACTTCCCCAGGACCAACGTCATACATGCACACATACATGTATACATACATATATACATACATGCATACATACGCGCACGTATCCGTAGCCGATTCGTTAATCGTATAAACACATGACCTCTTTCAACGGACGTTCAGCAGTTACGAGGCTGCACTACAATCAGTAGCAGGGAAATGGTGGACACCTTTGGATCGTGAAGTTCTTCGAAGAGAGTGTACTCCCTTTTGTCTGCCTCAGGACGCCATTTTGAGTTTCTTCTCCACCATCACCATCACCATCACCATCGTCACCATCACCACCACCACCACAGTCCCAGCGTCTCGCAGGGTCGATGGACGTCCAGTGAACTCCAGCAGACGACCAACTCCAGATCCCACCCAACCTGTGACAAGTCTAGACCATCCTGGGACTGTACAAGTCTTGACCATCCTGTGGATTTTACAAGTCTAGACCATCCTGGGACTGTACAAGTCTTGACCATCCTGTGGATTTTACAAGTCTAGACCATCCTGGGTTTGGGAATCCGTAAGTCGGGGTGACGTCACAGGAGGGGCAGCAGGTGCGGGCAATGTGACGTATTCTTTTCTTGTGTAATAAGGAAGTAACACGGGAAGCTCAGGTGGTGCACAACTACAGAGTGGTCTTCCTCCCTCCCTCCCTGCCTGCCTGCCTCACATCATGCCTCTACCCGTCCTGACATCCACCCTACCTCGCTCATGTTAACATTCTCCCTCGCCCTTGCTGCCATCTTCCCTCAACCCATGATATCATCTTCCCCTCACCTTTGTTACCATCTTGCTACCCTTACTAACCCTGCCTGACGATACACTAGGATTGCATGTTGTTGCCGAGACAACTCTCTCTCTCTCTCTCTCTCTCTCTCTCTCTCTCTCTCTCTCTCTCTCTCTCTCTCTCTCTCTCTCTCTCTCTCTCTCATAAACGGATCAGGGCAGGTCTGCAGGCCAACCATGCAGATTGCCACACGCAGGCACCCGACCAGTGTGTGTGTGTGTGTGTGTGTGTGTGTGTGTGTGTGTGTCACCTGGGCAGTTAACGGTGTTGGTTGTACTGTGGATGTCATCCTAACTCCCTGGTTCCCATACATCTGTACAGGATGGTTCACCTTAATCAATGTACACCTGAAAATAGTTTACTTTACGTATGTCTAATGGTGGTTCACCTTAGTTTGCGTATAACCAAGGATGGGTTATCTTGCTGTAAGTACATCGAACAATGGTTTACCTTTTACGTATGTCTTTCGCAGGTTTATATACAGTGGTTTACCCAACTTATACAAAACGATCTTTTTTACGTACTTACGATGGTCTGGAAGGTCTATCCCCAGAGCTGGGTCTGGGACCTTACCTTACATTACGTACACCTTACGATGGTCTGGGAGGTCATCTACCCCCAACAGTTGGGTCTGGCACCTTACCTTACCTGACGTACGATGGTTTGAGAGGTCTTCTAACCCTACGGCTGGTTTTGCCATTCAGCTGCTGTGTTGTACCTCTGCCTGTTGGTGCACGTAACCACCACATCCATGTTGGTCTGGCACATTCTGTTGCCTCCTCCTGCTCGTCTGTGGCACATTAGGGGTTCGACTCTTGCTAAGGTTATCCAGTGACCATTCCACTGCACCCATGGTTCTTCATGAAGCTGGGCCGCTGGGTAGGGTACTTATTCAGTAACTCATGGGGCCAAATGGTCAGTGGTGGGAGCTGATACTACACCTCACACCCATTTATTAGACATTTATTTTCATACAGAACGTCCCTGAGTGGCGTCTTGCCTCGTCTATGTGCCATCTCTGTCTGTGTCCTCCTTGCTGAGGTCCACCTCCCCCGTGTCTGTGTCCTCCTTGCTGAGGTCCACCTCCCCCGTGTCTGTGTCCTCCTTGCTGAGGTCCACCTCCCCCGTGTCTGTGTCCTCCTTTGCTGAGGTCCACCTCCCCCGTGGCTGTGTCCTCCTTGCTGAGGTCCACCTCCCCCGTGTCTGTGTCCTCCTTGCTGAGGTCCACCTCCCCCGTGTCTGTGTTCTTGCTGAGGTCTACCTCCCCCGTAGTTGTGTCCTCCTTGCCGCGGACAGCCTCCCCCGTGGCTGCCCTCACAGGGAGGACCTGGCCCTGCGACTGAGTGTTCCAGGATGAAGACCTCCTTATTGGCTGTATCGTCCACGCTCACGTTCCTTCACTGTGACTGTGTCCTGTTGAGGCCCCCACCTCTTGGCGGTGTCCTATATGGCCCGAAGTTCCCTTGTACCTTTGTCTCCTGGTGAGGGTCTACTGTGGGTCGTGTGGTCCGCAGCCCGTGCCTCCCTTGGTATGGACCTGCGTCTCTTGCTGCGCCTCCCTTTGTGAAGATTTTCACTGTAGATTATATCCCTTAGTGGGGAACTCCCCTGTGGCTCTCTCCCTTCGTAGGTATCTCCCATTTTGGCAGTGTACGCACTGTTAAAGTATCTCCCCCGGTGGGCGAGTCTCCCTGTGGTAATAATCACCCATGTGTGTGTGTGTGTGTGTGTGTGTGTGTGTGTGTGTGTGTGTACTGACACGTGTGGTGAGGGGAGGGCTACGTGGCTACCGCCCCCTGCCTTGCTGGTGTGGGTCGCGATGCAGATGTTTGTGTTTTCATGATGTTCTATTTCAGGCGCATAGTTGACTCTCTTTTTTTCGTGTATTTGGTGCCCGATATTGAGGGCAAAAGCGTCGTCCCTCTCCTGGAGAGCCTTGGCAGAGGCTCCTCAGTCAATACTTTCGCCCTCATGTCTCCGGACGTCCTATACGAAGGCCGGGTGGGACTACAAGCAATGTGTGTCCCTTGACACACGAGTCACTTGAGAGAGGGACACCTTTATATCATGGGCAGAGGAGGTCAAGATGCGAGCATGTCCTCACGTCTGATGATCATCCTTTATTTCCATGTGAATATAATCGTCAAAACAACTAACACTGTCATATCTACTTTTATATATTTTTTTTCCTGACACTCTACGTATTTTTAGAATCATGACGCAGTGGTGAGCATGAATGACACACTGACCTGTGGAATGTCTGCTTGAAGATGCTGTTCAAGAGCCGTGGTTGTGCCGGATCATAACCTGGGTCCACAGTTGTGAACCCAGACTAGAACTTGGGTCGAGACTTGTGAACCCTGACCAGAAACTTGTGAACCCAGACCAGAAACTTTTGAACCTGACCAGAAAGATTTCAAACCTAACCAGAAACTTTTGAAACCTGACCAGAAACTTTTGAACCCTGACCAGAAACTTTTGAACCCAGACCAGAAACTTTTGAACCTGACCAGAAACTTTTGAACCCTGAACAGAAATTTTGAACCCTGACCAGAAACTTGTGAACCCTGACCAGAAACTTGTGAACCCAGACCGGACACTTGTGAACCCAGACCGGAAACTTGTGAACCCTGACCGGAAACTTGTGAACCCACACTAGAACCTGAGTCTAAATTTGTGAACTCAGGAACCTGGATCATCCTGAGGATGAAACGCATCATGAGGATCCAGACAACCGAATCACAAGTTTGGACCAAGGTTCTCGTCCACCACTGACACAGGTGCTCCACGGACGCTGTACGTACTTTAGCCTCTGACTGGGAACACCTCGTCCGTATCAGGTCACCGCTTCAATTCTGCAGAAACATCTTTCACGCACTTTACCTCTGTTCACACACCTCTCACACTCCAATCCTGTGCAAACATCTCGCACTCTAGTTAAAGGATGACAGGATATCTCCCTCACACACTCTCCCGCACTTCACTCATGCCTAAGGAGGTGCTACTGGGGTGGTCAGCAGCCAGCAAGCAGGAGGTGCTGCTGGGGTGGTCAGCAGCCAGCCAGCAGGAGGTGCTGCTGGGATGGTCAGCAGCCAGCAAGCAGGAGGTGCTGCTGGGGAGGTCAGCAACCAGCCAGCAGGAGGTGCTGCTGGGGAGGTCAGCAGCTAGCAAGCAGGAGGTGCTGCTGGGGTGGTCAGCAGCCAGCAAGCAGGAGGTGCTGCTGGGGAGGTCAGCAACCAGCAAGCAGGAGGTGCCGCTGGGGAGGTCAGCAGCCAGCCAGCAGGAGGTGCTGCTGGGGAGGTCAGCAGCCAGCCAGCAGATGTTGTTGCTGGGGTAGTCAGCAGCCAGCCAGCAGGAGGTGCTGTTGGGATGGTCAGCCAGCAGGTGGAGGTGCTGGGGTGGGTCACAGCCTCCTGGGCAGAGAGAACCCAGCCTTCCTGTCTTCACCCACGACGTACCCCACCCACCCCGGGTGCTCTCTCTCATGAGGGACCCCAAGTCGGGCACTCAAGACGAGCCTCAGCCGGGCACTTAAGACACGTTCCAACTAAGTACTCAAGGCGGACTCCGGCCAGACACTCATGATGACTCCAACTGAATATTTGACACAGACTCCACCTATAAGACTGCAGGTGTACTCCAGCCGAGCACTTGAGACCAGCCAAGTCGTTACTTTACACCAGACAGGTCGTTACTTTACACCAGCCACGTCGTTACTTTACACCAGCCTGGTCGTTACTTTACACCAGCACCAGCCAGGGCGTCACTTTACACCAGCCTGGTCGTTACTTTACACCAGCCTGGTAGTTACTTTACATCAGCCTGGTAGTTACTTTACATCAGCCTGGTAGTTACTTTACACCAGCCTGGTAGTTACTTTACACCAGCCTGGTCGTTACTTTACACCAGCCTGGTAGTTACTTTACACCAGCCTGGTCGTTACTTTACACCAGCCTGGTAGTTACTTTACACCAGCCTGGTCGTTACTTTACACCAGCCTGGTAGTTACTTTACACGTGCCAGGTCGTTACTTTACACACGCCAAGTCGTTACTTTAGACCAAACAAGTAGTTACTGAAGACCAGCTGGGTGGTTAATACCACACATCTGGTTACTTAAGACTAACCAAGAAGGTAGTTAAGACCAGCCAGGTAGTTAATCCCAGACGGGTAGTTACCTGATACCAAATCTGTGTTACGCATGACACTTAGAGAATGAGTGTTAGCGGATGTGGCCTTTTTTTCGTCTGTTTCTTGGCGCTACCTCGCTGAAGCAGGGGGTGGCGAAGCTGTATCCAGAGGAGCAGGGTGGCGCCGAGAATGGATGAAGACGAGCAAGTAGGAATATGTACATTTGTACATATGTATATGTTTGTGTTTGTACAAGGAATAAAATGAATTGGAACGATGTGGTATACCGGGGTAGACGTGCTGTCAATGGCCTGAACCAGGGCATGTGAAGTGTCTGGGGTAACCCATGGAAAGGTCTGTCGGGCCTGGATGTGGAAAGGGAGCTGTGGTTTCGGTGCATTACACATGATAGCCATAGACTGAGTGTGAACGAATATGGCCTTCATGTCTGTTTTCCTGGCGCTACCTCGCTGAAGCAGAGGGTAGCGATGCTGTTTCCTGTGGGGCGGGGTAGCGCCAGAAATGGATGAAGGCAAGCAAGTATGAATATGTACATGTGTATATATGTATATGTGTATGTATGTATATATGTTTATATGAGTGGATGGGCCATTCTTTGTCTGTTTCCTGGCGCTACTACCTCGCTGACGCGGGAAACGGCGATCAAGTATAATAAATATAAATAATATATATATATATATATATATATATATATATATATATATATATATATATATATATATATATATATATATATATGGTATATTCAGTCGTGTAGGAGATATAAGAGGCGTGGTGTGGGGTGAGCAGCACACCAAGCTCCGCCTTACTACAGTTATTGTGGCAAGATGAGCAGCGTTGTGACCCCCTACGACACATGGCGTGGGTCTCCCCCCCCCCACACAACTGCAAGAGCTGGGGGTGGGGGAGAAGGGTATGTGGGCCGAGGGAGTGAGGGAGGGAGTGAGGGAGGGAGTGAGGGAGTGAGGGAGTGAGGGAGGGAGTGGCCACCAATAAACCAGTAAGCCGAGAATCTCGGCTGAACTTACCTGTCCGGAAACTAAATACCTGTCTTGCTGCTGCTGCTGTATGGAGAGAGAGAGAGAGAGAGAGAGAGAGAGAGAGAGAGAGAGAGAGAGAGAGAGAGAGAGAGAGAGAGAGAGAGAGAGACTGGCAGGGGAGTGGGGGGGTTTATTAGTTGTCGGGGGGTGGGGAGGGAGGGAGGGAGGGAGGGGGGATGGGGTGTTTGTTTGCTTGGGAGGAGGTCTCCCCCTCCCCTCCCCTCCCCTCCCCCGAAAGCGGTGCTGGACACGGCTGAGACTCAGGTCAGTGACGCCCCGGGGCTGTAGTGGATGTTGTGTAGTGGTGAGCTGTAGTGGGTGTTGTATAGTGGTGGGCTGTAGCAGGTGTTATGTAGTGGGTGTTATGTAGTGGTGAGCTGTGGTAGGCTATAGTGGGTGTAACGTAGTGGTGAGCTGTAGTGGGTGTTGTTTAGTGGTGAGATGTAGTTGGTGTTATGTAGTGGTGGGCTGTAGTGGGTGTTATGAAGTGGTAGGCTATAATGAGTGTTAAATAGTAAGCTGTAGTCGGTGTTATGTAGTGGTGAACTGTAGTGGGTGTTGTGTCGTGGTGAGCTGATATAGTGCTATACACTGGTAGAGAGGGTGTTGTGTAAAGGTGAGCTGGTGGACTGATCACTGTGGAGTGGGCATGATGGAGAGGGAGGGTATGGAGGGAGAGATGTGTGGGAGGTAGGTGGAGGGGAAGGCAGAAGCTGATGGAGGGGAGGGTGGAGACAAGTGAAGGCAAGGGTGTGGAAATGTGTAGGGGAGGTTGGAGTAGGTGGAGGAGAAGGTGGAGGTAGGTGGAGGTGAGAGGGTAAGGTGGGCCGGGCTGGCAGGGTGAGGGAAATTCCTCCCTGGTGGGCACAACAAGTGACGCCCCTGCACCACTTATGGCAACAATAATATACAATTTACAATCAAAACACCTGCTTGGTGGTCCCATTCTTGATAAATATCGTATTTTAGCACTCGCGCTGCACAGACCACCCCACCTTCACGCATGATGCCTACTAATGCATTTCAGTATAGGTACATGAATAATGGCATTTAAGGAAAATATGTTAAAAACTACACTTCCAATCCCAAACATTCGTGGGCACACAAGAGCCACAAACACACACCCCAGACCTCAACACTGGGACTTGAGTGTAGGCCTACCAAAAGGCAGGTGTGAGCACTATTGAGGCCATCCCCTGCCCGTGGGGGATGTGATGGGAGGAGCGTCAAGGTGTGGCCGAGGTGTGGTCGAGATATGGGCAAACACGGGGCCGCACACTACCCGCCTCTGTTTACAGAACGCTTCCGGCCGCCGAGGTGGCCCTACCTAGATAACCAGCCTATCGCTGAACCTCTCAACTGTGATGAATTTACTGTAGGATATGTATATAGAAGAGTCATTGGCGAGATGTCGGGATCAGGTTAACGTAAACAACGTAATCAGGTGTTGTGGAGAGACGTAAAAACATTCCGAGTGCTGCAAGAAATGTGGGGAGGGTGGAAGCAAAATGGGCGTGGCTGTGGGTGGGAACTGCTTGCGGCGGAGGCCAGCTCCTGCCCGTACCCTGGGGAGCCTGCAGTGTCCACCAGCAGGGGCTGGTGGCAGCTCCGATCCACCTTGTGTACCCAGCAAAACTTGACCATACTTGGCGATGTACTTAACCTGTAAATGATTTGGTATCATGTGGAACTGAACACGATAACTCACCTGGATGAATATAATGATAAAAGAAAGTCAACAGTTCGTTATATATTTACAACTTGAAATGTTTTTAACATCACAATGTGGTCATCGCTGAGATGAACAACGGCCGAAGTATAGGAGTATTCTCGGTGGTGAATTAGGAACGTGTTTCTTTAATTGAAAACATGTTACAAACTGGATTGTCTGACCATCTACAGTTCATGACTGCGATATATTGATACTGTAGGTAGGTGTGGTAGCCGTGCCTGCTCACAGTCAGCTCCCCTGCACGCGCCACACCTTACCAAGTGCTCCGTGGATTTGGGTAAATGTTGCGCTCCTCTGTTGATGCGATCCGGAACAAGAGTCCACCTTTTTGCCTCCTGGTCAGGCCCCCCAGCCACTGCCTACATAATAACATCAGTCACGGCCTGATCCATCGCTGGATGAAGACCTTAACAACATAAGAGTCAACAAGATACACAGGCAGACCCACACAGCTGTTCATAACAGGGCGAGACTTCCTCCTAGTTCCCCCGGCTCTCGCAACACCTGTCTCTTCGGGCGAGATTGGTGCCTACGGTTATGTTACACTGGTAACAATGTCTCTAGACCATCTCTTGCAGGCACTAGTGACCATCGAACGCAAAGTGACTATTGGAGAGCAGCATATTACTGAACCAGAAATACAACAATGCATATCGTACCTTTTACGATATCGGATCAACAAGGTACTGTCGGACGTCGTACCACTGCGAAACATTACGACACTGTCGACCCGACAGACCAAAGTATGTGTGATACTATATGAGTGAATAACATAAATACACTGTCGTATGTCAAGATATTAAGACATAAAAACTTCCGTGACAACAGGACAGAGTCAAACGCTGTGTTGGAGACGACAGTAGACGCCGTCGGAAGTAAGACAAAGTAAGGTTGATCAAAGGCAAGACAATGTAATCGTCAGACTTCTTGCGGAATCACAGTAATCTTTTCCATTCAGTAGTTAGGTTGTTACACCTATTTCTCTCTCCCTCAGAAGACTGCAATTATTTTCACGAATTTAAAGCCCTTCAGTATCATATTCCATTATGACTATTTCCTGTTTACATCATTAGAGTTTCAGTTGAAGCAGGAATTCATTGTGTATACTATGCGTTTAAGAAAGAACGGACGAATAGCTTGAACGTGATCTAATCATCTGTTTATACACATGTTTTGTATGGTAAAATATTTCGTTACTGACAATAAACTTTCTGTAGCAGGGAACGTTCCCTTAGGACAAAGGGAGCTTTGTTAGCGTGTTCCTGTTCGTGATTAAACTTTAATTATTTTCAGATGATGCTGACTTTTATCAAGCACAACATGACTGACTGAAACGAGTATAATATTTCACATCTTGATAAGGTTTTATGCTTAGCTGACAACAGGGTGTGAAAGTGGAGGTATTGATTGGTTCGGAGGAGAAAATGGCGCACGCTAGAACGCATTCTGGTTGAAGAGAGCACGCGCAAGCTTCCGGAATTCTGGTATCATCGTGATTGTATTCGTTTCGTGAGCGAATACTTTGGGTGTAGGCACCATTTACATGCTAAATCACGTAAGTCAAGATAATCTTGTTAAAAGAATGTGTGTGATTTATTATGTTGTATAACAAGTTTAGCATACAGTATGCGTATCCCCACTTTACAACTGGAATAACGAGTTCACGGCTCAAAACTTGCAACGAAAAGATTCTAAATATCTCGTTGCAGTTGGCACCACTGTTCCCGTGAGTGTTGCCCCTTACAGTTCCCTCACTTCCCCAGGCGGAGGCCAGACCCTTCACAACCCTCATCGTTTACACACTAGCCCTCGGAAAACCGGTCAGGGCCCTCGGATGGTCCCCTCCATAAGGACCACTTACAGCATGGTGACCACCTTTGTGCTGGTGATAATGGGCTAGAGGACGTGAGTGTGTTGGTCTTCGCTGCCTGTGCGTGTACTACCAGTCACTCAGGATTCAAACAAACGGGTGTGAATATATCAAACAGTGTTATGTATACCGGTGAAACGTGACTTATATATATAAAAACTTTCCCTTGAACTGTCCAGAAATATGTATATCTTGTCGAAAAAGTGAAGTAAATGACGGACAATGGATGGTTGGAGAAGCGAATCCAAGCTGGAGCACTCACCTGTTGCGCCCAAGGCTAGGGCCAGGCGGATCACAGTAGCGCTAGCCTCATATTTCCCGGGCGTTGGTGTCTTTCGTAATATAACCAGCAAACGTCCCTGGGTGAAGCGTCATTAATGCCAGACTATTGTACTGTGGTAACGAACTCTTTTTTTCTTGTGTTTGTTATGTGTGTATTGTTTATAATGAGTAACATAGAGCAATGGAAACGAATGAAAACAAAACGTATATCGTTTCCAGAGGAAATAGGTCGAAATGAGAATCGGCTGAGTAGACAGTGAGGTGAGTACAGTATATGGTGTGTGGGTGAGTGGCCCGAGACACTCGACACCTCTACACGATGATAGGGAGGGAACCAGTTTGAGGCAGCAACCAACCACACGTGCTGGCCCTACTACACTCCAGGCCCACACAGCGTTCGTTGCCTCTGTGCCTCCCGTTAACTCGTGCAGGTAAACTGGCGAGGAGATACAATGAAGAACTTTTCTTCTCCCCCCGTTATGATGACTATAGTGTAAGGTATGGATGGTCTGAGGTAGGCTCAACGGCATAGAAAGATCCATTAGGCTTGTGTTTATAGGAACGGTAAATCTGCTACGCAACGTAGCGGATCAAACTTGACAGTTTTTCAGAACACTTACAGAATGGGTAAGTGTTTCTTGTAAACGCTTTGCCTCACCTGATAAGCGAATCTAGGAAAAATGTTTAGTCTCTTCATTCGTTTGCACTGTGAAATGTTCTACGATATCGCTGCTTGTATTACCTTTGTGATACATACTTTGTAAGTCATTAATGTATCAAAAGAACTGTTTTTACAAGGAAAAATGTATTTGTAACTGAAAGAAAGTCACCGCATTACGGGACAACAGCATAAATGTCAAGACCTGACACATTGCATCGTGAATTTTCAAATCTCGTTTTGGTAATAGAGTGAGATTGGCGCAAGGCAGCTTACACAAGGCTACAAGGTTTTCCTACTAAAACAGATTTTTCCATTACCATGTATGTGGGATTTTGCGTTATACGAGATACCCCCTGAACATTTTTTTCTGTGTTGTGAAGGCGAAATAGAATTGTAAATTTGAAATTAAAGGGAAAATGTTCCTTTACGTATATAATGTAAGCTAGCTTAGCCATGACACATTAGGGACTGAACTACAACGACAGCATTTTGGGTTTTACAGTGAAATTAATCTGATAACGCATCTTGTTCTTCAACGAAGACTTCAGCATCATTGCTGCAACATTGGATTTTCAGTATTACCATGTCCACTACAGCACCACACCCTCACACAGCACCCCCATATCAACATACCTTAGAACCTCGGTGTCCAATAGGATTTCAATGCTTGTCTAACTTTTGGCGACCAGGTCACGATAATCGTCAAAATACAAGTTTTAACTCCATTAATTAAAACGTGTGGGCAGTCCTTTGTGGGTACGATAGGTTGGCTATGTAGGGAAATACGGTAACTTGAATGGTTTTAAATATACACAGTAAAATACAGAAAGTTAATACCGACAAAATTAACATAGCATGACTGCCAATTACTATTCTATATTCAAACATTTAAAAGTTCGAAGTGACACTTTGCAGTCTTTTTTATATATAAATCTATTTATGATTGTAATGAGAAGAAAAAATCTGTAGGGAAATTCAGTCGTTTCAAAATCCTGGAAAACGTTAAATATTATAGATTTAAAACAGGAGATGCGAGATTAAAAACATAATGGAACCTCAGTTCGCCATCTGACTGACCGAATCGCCATATGTTGCGTGTGGCGAAGGTACTGGGCATCACTATCCTATAATATACCACCATAACCTCCAAGACACCACAGTATTGCTGAGCACCATACCCTCTATACCATACCACGGACACCATCGTACTTTCACTGCCTTTATACTTTTTATACCACTTTAGCTCAAACACTGCCACATTTACGCCATCACCATACCCATATCATATCCCGCGTTAATATGCTTCCAGCATCATACTCCCCTGAGCCACCATATTTTTACACTAGGATACCTCTACATCGCCATCAAGATCTTACTATTAGCTCTTCAACCATAAAACCACCATACTCACTGCACTACAGTAAGGCTAGGGCCACCAGACATACTGTAGTACAGTAAGGCCAGGGCCACCATACTATTAAAATCACAAAATAAATCCCACCATTACCACTAACATCACCATACAGTAAACCAGCAAACCCTACTTCGCGAAACAAGCAATCTTGTGCCGTCGCTATATCCCCTGCATAACCTTACGTTTAATACCACCATCACAATACCATTTGGATCATTATACACAGTACCATACCATTCACCATTATACATTTGAAAATCGCCGTGACCTGACTACCATGCAACTAAATCACCGTACTTCCAACCCAATCCCTATCGCAACAATAACCTCAACCCAGTAACACACCATATCATTACTACTATACCAATGATATCACAATACTGACAGCAACACAATACCTTCACCATTATATCCGTATCACCAACGTGGCTATCTTGTAAGTCATACCGTCAACACAACCATACCCTCTGCATCACCATACTCATCACCAGTATACGCTGTATACGTCTGTTACATCACCATACTCTACACCTGTGTACGCTTCACTCACCATACCAATGGCATTCTTGTTCGAGCCCCGTCTGTTACATCACCATATCCTCTGCACCACTATAGCTTCATCGCCACACTCTGCAACACCATAACCTCAACAGCACAATATAGTACCACAGGATGACCATAAACCTTACAGCCTTGACATCACAGCAGCTACTATATGGATGATGCACCATACCTAGATCACCATTACAGTACCCTGATCATCATAACGTGCACCCTCTCCATAACTGTAACTTCACTACAAGACTATTGCCTCTCCACCAGCCTACCAACACACCATTTCCTGTGTGACAAATTCAAACTGATTTCTACAACCTAAACTGTATCACTATAACCTCACCACTAATAACACCAGCCTCACAACACTTCACCACCACATTTGCATCACAATAATCACTACCACCACATCTTCATTACAATGACATCACTATCACCACACCTGTATAAAGTCACCACCACACTTGCATCACCACAGCGCCACCACCACACCTGCGTCACCATAACCTTACCGCCATATTATCACCACAGCTGAACCACAATAACTTCACCATCACCAAACCTGCATCATCCATAACTTCACCACCACACCTGCATCACCATAACTTCACCACCACACCTGCATCACCATAACTTCACCACCACACCTGCATCACAATAACGTCATCACCACACCTGCATCACCATAACCACCACCACACCTGCGTCACCATAACCTTACCGCCATATTATCACCACAGCTGAACCACAATAACTTCACCATCACCAAACCTGCATCATCCATAACTTCACCACCACACCTGCATCACCATAACTTCACCACCACACCTGCATCACCATAACTTCACCACCACACCTGCATCACAATAACGTCATCACCACACCTGCATCACCATAACCACCACCACACCTGCGTCACCATAACCTTACCGCCATATTATCACCACAGCTGAACCACAATAACTTCACCATCACCAAACCTGCATCATCCATAACTTCACCACCACACCTGCATCACCATAACTTCACCACCACACCTGCATCACCATAACTTCACCACCACACCTGCATCACAATAACGTCATCACCACACCTGCATCACCATAACCACCACCACACCTGCGTCACCATAACCTTACCGCCATATTATCACCACAGCTGAACCACAATAACTTCACCATCACCAAACCTGCATCATCCATAACTTCACCACCACACCTGCATCACCATAACCACCACCACACCTGCATCACCATAACTTCACCACCACACCTGCATCACAATAACGTCATCACCACACCTGCATCACCATAACCACCACCACACCTGCGTCACCATAACCTTACCGCCATATTATCACCACAGCTGAACCACAATAACTTCACCATCACCAAACCTGCATCATCCATAACTTCACCACCACACCTGCATCACCATAACTTCACCACCACACCTGCATCACCATAACCACCACCACACCTGCATCACCATAACGTCATCACCACACCTGCATCACCATAACCACCACCACACCTGCATCACCATAACGTCACCACCACACCTGCATCACCATAACGTCATCACCACACCTGCATCACCATAACCACCACCACACCTGCATCACCATAACGTCACCACCACACCTGCATCACCATAACGTCATCACCACCAGAACTGATTCACATCCTCACCACCAGCTGCACCGCAAACTCACCATCCTCACACCTGCATCACAATAACTGCACCATCACACCTGCATCACAATAATTGCACCATCACACCTGTATCACAATAACTGCACCACCACACCTGCACCACATTAACCACCATCACCACCACACCTGCACCACATTAACCAATATCACCACCACACCTGCATTACCGTAATATCAGCATTGCCACAGTTGCACCACACAACTCCCCAAACTACAATAATTGCACCACACATCCACATACATTCACTACAACAGTTGCACCACAACCCAAGCACTACAACATGCACCATACAACTCCCATACTACGACAGTTGCAGCACACAACCCCCGCACTATAAGTTACGCCACACAATTCCCATATTACAACAGTTATACCAAACAACTTCCACAATATAACCATTGCCGACACAACTCCCGCAGGGCAACACTTGCACCATAACCTCCGCACTACGAAAGCTGAGCCATACATCCTAACGCTACAATATTTCTACCACACAACCCCCCACATTACAAACGTTGCAGTACAGAACCCCACACAGCAACAGTTGCACCGCACAACCCCTACATTACAACATTTGCACCACACAACCCCGTCCTACTCCACAGAACCCACACACTACATTCGAGTGAACCACACAACCCCTGTACTACAGCAGTTGCACGACACAACACCCATATTACAAGTTACACCACCGCACAATCTTCTATACTACAACAGTTGTACCACATATCCCCCTTACTACAACATTTAACCACACAAGCCCCATACTACAAATTACACCTCTTAACCCCTATACTACATCAGTTGTACCACACAACCCCAACACTACAGCAGTTTTACCACACAACCCATACACTACAACAGGTCCACCCCACAACCCCACCACAACAGCTGCACCACACAACCCTCACAATACAAGATTTGCATCACACATCCATCACACTACGACAGTTGCACCACACAACCCACATACTACAACAGGTGTACCAAACGACCCACATACCACAACAGTTGTATCAAACAACCACACACTTCAGTAGTTATACCACACAACTCACACTATAACATATGCACCACACAACCTTTACAACAGTTGCATCACAACCCTCACAATACAACATTTCCATCACAAGCCTCACATTACGACAGTTGCACCATATATACCTCAATACAAGATTTGTATCGCACAACCCTCAAAGATTTGCATCATGCATCACTCACACTACAACAGTTACACCACACAACCCCTTACAAGACAGTTGCACCATATAACCCCTTACACTACAAAAGTTGCACCACACAACCCACACCCTACAGTTGCACCACACAACCCACACGCTACAGTTGCACCACACAACCCACACGCTACAGTTGCACCACACAACCCACACGCTACAGTTGCACCACACAACCCACACGCTACAGTTGCACCACACAACCCACACGCTACAGTTGCACCACACAACCCACACGCTACAGTTGCACCACACAACCCACACCCTACAGTTGCACCACACAACCCACACGCTACAGTTGCACCACACAACCCACACGCTACTGTTACACCACACAACCCACACGCTACAGCTGCACCACACAACCCACACCCTACAGTTGCACCACGCAACCCACACGCTACAGTTGCACCACACAACCCACACGCTACAGTTACACCACACAACCCACATACTTTAGCAGTTGCACCACACAACCTTCACATTACTATAGCTGCACCACACAACCTTCACACTACATCGGTTGCATCACAACCCTCACATTACGACAGTTGTACCACACAACCCACTACACTACAACAGTTGTATCACACAATTCCCTTACACTACAACTGGTGTACCACAACCCTCACATTACTAGTTGCACCACACAACCCTTACACATCACCACTTGCATCACATAACCCCTAACCTACAACAGTTGCACCACACAACCCTCACACTACTGCAGTTGCACCACACAACCTTCACATTAAAACAGTTCCACCACACAACCCTAACACTACAACAATTACACCACAACCCCCTCCCCCCCACACTACACTACATCATGTACTTAAGATACACAATAAAACCACCTCTGTACTTTAGGATAGCATGAGGTTTAATGGATTTAAAGTTGGCGATTGTGATGTTCAGCGTTCGCGCGTTTTCATTCCGGGAACGTTACGCCGTTGGCCATGGGTGAGGTGAGGTTGTGTTCGCGTTCCTTCATACGCCGCACTGCACTATACTGCAGGCCTGACATGAACCACATACAGTGCACGTGGATAATGTCAGCCAGCACCACTGTATGGCGGAGGAGAGCTACTGCTGAAATTGGCCAGGTCGGATGATCGCAAACTGACAATGATGGACGACCGTGTGTCTGATCTGTTTGTGGTCATCATATCTCCAGTAACAGAAGATATCGTCCATGTTAACACGGAAATTTAATTTCTATAATAACCCATTGGTAATTACCCATCTGTTTTGTACAGGGAGGGAGTGTCACACTGAGTTTATCCCATTCATCCATCCAGTCCTCTCACACAGTGTATATCTTGCCCAACAAGTGACTTCCTTCATGTCGTGTACTACACTCCTCTGGTTGCTCGATCCCCACATCTCTCGAAGGACCTCCTAGGCCCACCTAGCTGTTCATCCTTCCTCTGGTAGAGGACAAATGGGTACCAACTTAGTTTGGGTTAAAGCACCACAGACAGCTGTGGCAGGCCTGGTCAGCTCGCAATATCATGTATATCGGCTTGAGCTTCTGCAGGAGTGTCTATGTCAGGAGGGCATGGCCTTCACTGACAGGCCTGATGAACCTGCCTGGAATGTCCATGGCCGGGGACATGGCTCTTACTGACCTAATGACCTTACCAAAGGTACCGAAGGTGTCCATGTCCAGGGACATGACCCTCCCTGACAAGCCTTAATAAGCCATCAGGAGACGGTAAACAACAAATGCTGGTGACGCAGACGGTAAGAATGTTCACGAATACAGACCAGGTTCGTCTCCCTGGGGCGGCGCGGCGTAGCGTCGTCTCCAGCGTCAGGAGTGGTGGGGCTTCTGCTCCGTACCGCAGCCTCGGGCTTCCTGACAGACTCCTTCCCTCCCTCCCACATGACCCACTCCCACACGACCAGCTCCTTCTCTCTTACCGTCCCACCAGGTTCCTGCGTGATCCAGGGGCGCCGCCTACAATGCCAGCTCTCATGATTACACTTCCTCCTTCCTTCCTTCCTCCCTCCCTCCCAGACTGACGCTCACCCCAGCCATCGCTCTCCAGACTCGGCAATACTTCTAACCTGTATTTCCGGAGGTGACATCTCTCTCTCTCGCTCTCTCTCGAAAATATTCCAATACCCAGTTTAGATTTTCGTCTCGATATTCGCGCACATGACGCATCTTTTTTTTCTCCTCCTCCTCCATCGTGCAGGCCTCCATCCCCCTACACAAACGCTGCCCCCGCTGTAGTGCCACAGAACCTGGCGTTTAGTACAGGAGGAACCAACCCCTTGAGACTTCCTTTCGTCCATCTTCTCCTCAGTTCTCCCTCGCCACCACCAACTTATATATCCTCCCTCACTCAGGGATGAACCCAGATACATATGTATCTTCAAATAAGATTAATATTTTTTCTTGGAATGATCCATAACGTCGCTGTGTCCCTCAACGCTCCATTTTCTCTCAGGAGTTGTGTGACTGTCTCTCTGTCTCAGTCATCGTCTGTGTGTCTTCGCTAAATCTGTTGTGGTCGTTTCGATTAGGTCTGTTGTCAGCAACGTCACGTCTCGCAGTGTGGTGCCGCTACCTCCCCACTCCTGCACACGAGGTATCCATCACTCTTACATGCAAAGGTTGTCTGTACGTTAGTGGTCCTTGAATGTTGTCTGCAGGTTGACGATCGATGTAACCCGCCATACCTTCCAACATTTACATAATTTCTCTCCCCTTTATATATATATATATATATATATATATATATATATATATATATATATATATATATATATATATCCATCCTCCTGCGCACAACTCTATCCATAGCCCACGCCTCGCAACCATACAACATTGTTGGAACCACTATTCCTTCAAACATACCCATTTTTGCTTTCCGAGATAATGTTCTCGACTTCCACACATTCTTCAAGGCTCCCAGAATTTTCGCCCCCTCCCCCACCCTATGATCCACTTCCGCTTCCATGGTTCCATCCGCTGCCAGATCCACTCCCAGATATCTAAAACACTTCACTTCCTCCAGTTTTTCTCCATTCAAACTCACCTCCCAATTGACTTGACCCTCAACCCTACTGTACCTAATAACCTTGCTCTTATTCACATTTACTCTTAACTTTCTTCTTTCACACACTTTACCAAACTCAGTCACCAGCTTCTGCAGTTTCTCACATGAATCAGCTGGAAATGAGATGTTTGAGGACAATGTGTGGTGTGAGGTGGTTTGATCGAGTAAGTAACGTAAGGGTAAGAGAGATGTGTGGAAATAAAAAGAGCGTGGTTGAGAGAGCAGAAGAGGGTGTTTTGAAATGTTTTGGGCACATGGAGAGAATGAGTGAGGAAAGATTGACCAAGAGGATATATGTGTCGGAGGTGGAGGGAACGAGGAGAAGAGGGAGACCAAATTGGAGGTGGAAAGATGGAGTGAAAAAGATTTTGTGTGATCGGGGCCTGAACATGCAGGAGGGTGAAAGGAGGGCAAGGAATAGAGTGAATTGGAGCGATGTGGTATACCGGGGTTGACGCTGTCAGTGGATTGAATCAAGGCATGTGAAGCGTCTGGGGTAAACCATGGAAAGCTGTGTAGGTATGTATATTTGCGTGTGTGGACGTATGTATATACATGTGTATGGGGGTGGGTTGGGCCATTTCTTTCGTCTGTTTCCTTGCGATACCTCGCAAACGCGGGAGACAGCGGCAAAAAAAAAAAAAAAAAAAAAAAAAATATATATATATATATATATATATATATATATATATATATATATATATATATATATATTTTTTTTTTTTTTTTATACTTTGTCGCTGTCTCCCGCGTTTGCGAGGTAGCGCAAGGAAACAGACGAAAGAAATGGCCCAACCCCCCCCCCCCCCATACACATGTACATACACACGTCCACACACGCAAATATACATACCTACACAGCTTTCCATGGTTTACCCCAGACGCTTCACATGCCTTGCTTCAATCCACTGACAGCACGTCAACCCCTGTATACCACATGACTCCAATTCACTCTATTTCTTGCCCTCCTTTCACCCTCCTGCATGTTCAGGCCCCGATCACACAAAATCTTTTTCACTCCATCTTTCCACCTCCAATTTGGTCTCCCTCTTCTCCTCGTTCCCTCCACCTCCGACACATATATCCTCTTGGTCAATCTCTCCTCACTCATTCTCTCCATGTGCCCAAACCATTTCAAAACACCCTCTTCTGCTCTCTCAACCACGCTCTTTTTATTTCCACACATCTCTCTTACCCTTACGTTACTTACTCGATCAAACCACCTCACACCACACATTGTCCTCAAACATCTCATTTCCAGCACATCCATCCTCCTGCGCACATCTCTATCCATAGCCCACGCCTCGCAACCATACAACATTGTTGGAACCACTATTCCCTCAAACAAACCCATTTTTGCTTTCCGAGATAATGTTCTCGACTTCCACACATTTTTCAAGGCTCCCAAAATTTTCGCCCCCTCCCCCACCCTATGATCCACTTCCGCTTCCATGGTTCCATCCGCTGCCAGATCCACTCCCAGATATCTAAAACACTTCACTTCCTCCAGTTTTTCTCCATTCAAACTCACCTCCCAATTGACTTGACCCTCACCCCTACTGTACCTAATAACCTTGCTCTTATTCACATTTACTCTCAACTTTCTTCTTCCACACACTTTACCAAACTCAGTCACCAGCTTCTGCAGTTTCTCACATGAATCAGCCACCAGCGCTGTATCATCAGCGAACAACAACTGACTCACTTCCCAAGCTCTCTCATCCCCAACAGACTTCATACTTGCCCCTCTTTCCAGGACTCTTGCATTTACCTCCCTTACAACCCCATCCATAAACAAATTAAACAACCATGGAGACATCACACACCCCTGCCGCAAACCTACATTCACTGAGAACCAATCACTTTCCTCTCTTCCTACACGTACACATGCCTTACATCCTCGATAAAAACTTTTCACTGCTTCTAACAACTTGCCTCCCACACCATATATTCTTAATACCTTCCACAGAGCATCTCTATCAACTCTATCATATGCCTTCTCCAGATCCATAAATGCTACATACAAATCCATTTGCTTTTCTAAGTATTTCTCACATACATTCTTCAAAGCAAACACCTGATCCACACATCCTCTACCACTTCTGAAACCGCACTGCTCTTCCCCAATCTGATGCTCTGTACATGCCTTCACCCTCTCAATCAATACCCTCCCATATAATTTACCAGGAATACTCAACAAACTTATACCTCTGTAATTTGAGCACTCACTCTTATCCCCTTTGCCTTTGTACAATGGCACTATGCACGCATTCCGCCAATCCTCAGGCACCTCACCATGAGTCATACATACATTAAATAACCTTACCAACCAGTCAACAATACAGTCACCCCCTTTCTTAATAAATTCCACTTCAATACCATCCAAACCTGCTGCCTTGCCGGCTTTCATCTTCCGCAAAGCTTTTACTACCTCTTCTCTGTTTACCAAATCATTTTCCCTAACCCTCTCACTTTGCACACCACCTCGACCAAAACATCCTATATCTGCCACTCTGTCATCAGACACATTCAACAAACCTTCAAAATACTCATTCCATCTCCTTCTCACATCACCGCTACTTGTTATCACCTCCCCATTTACGCCCTTCACTGAAGTTCCCATTTGCTCCCTTGTCTTACGCACCCTATTTACCTCCTTCCAGAACATCTTTTTATTCTCCCTAAAATTTACTGATAGTCTCTCACCCCAACTCTCATTTGCCCTTTTTTTCACCTCTTGCACCTTTCTCTTGACCTCCTGTCTCTTTCTTTTATACTTCTCCCACTCAATTGCATTTTTTCCCTGCAAAAATCGTCCAAATGCCTCTCTCTTCTCTTTCACTAATACTCTTACTTCTTCATCCCACCACTCACTACCCTTTCTAAACAGCCCACCTCCCACTCTTCTCATGCCACAAGCATCTTTTGCGCAATCCATATATATATATATATATATATATATATATATATATATATATATATATATATATATATATATATATATATATAAACTTTAACAGTAATCTCTTTGCTCCTCTTTTATACATACTCAAATACACTTTTTCGCGAGCCAGCCACTATCATCACATGTCTTCTCTCGACCTAAAAAGATAAAATATTTATCAAAGATTTTGCCCGCTCGGCTCCAGACTGTGTTCCATATTTCTCATCAGGGATATTGCGTCTGCCGTTCCGCTCGCTGGCCCAAAACCAAACTGCGGATCATCTGTATTCAATATTTTCCTTGGCTTCACTCTTGACCACCTTTTGAGAATGTCCCCAAGCACCTGCTCCAATACCCTCATTTTCTTCGATGGCTTTTGTGTGATTTAGTACTTTTCTTGATGTTTGAAAACACTTAGCACCCTGTCTGACCTGGTATTTAGTACGCCTCAGACACTTGGGTCAGGCACGCGCCACACCCTCATTCTCCCTAGGTAAGTCTCCCACTTTCACCAACAGACACCCCTTCCCACTCTCACCAAGATACATACCCTCTTCTCCCTCCCTCACCGCAGCCGCCCCTCACTCACCACTGAACCTGAGTCACCCTTCCTAAGAGCTATGTCCGTGAGTGTACACAGCGGGCCTCCGTCCTCCACGCTTTGCCTCACCATCTTCACACCGAGCCGCCTCCCACCACCACCTCCTCCTCCTCCTCCTCCTCCTCCCCGACCCGTGGTTATCACCTCTCTATCACATCGTTCCTCACTGTGTCAGGAACCCGCGCCTCCATATCCACCTTCCCTAGAGAATGTTACATTAGCTCCTGCCCTCCTTCTGCTGACCCATTCCCCCTCTCTTGCTGCCCTCCATCAGTTGCTCCTCCTCTCAGCTGCTCACCCTCAGCTGCCCTCCCTCAGCTGTTCACCCAAGCCCCATCATACTACTTCTCCGTCGAAACTGTAGGATTGCAACATGCTTTCTAGTCGCTCCTCCTCACACTGCTGTACATTATGTATGTTGGTTACCCATTCGCTGACCAGCCTCAGAGGGGAGGAAGAACAGCTGGGTTGAGTGTCATCCTGCTACCCTGTCCGAGATTCGAATCCGGACCCGTCAGCTTGGTGGGTGGGAAAATTAATCATTGCACCACCACGGTGGCTGAGTACATGTACAGCGAATGAGGAGAGAATCCGTAGGTCATACATCGTGGTCACACGTCATGAATCATGCAGTCAGTTCGTTACTGTAGGTGTGGCCCACTGTAAGCTTAGAACTGTACCTGTAGGCTGTAGCTGTGGTACTGCACCTGTAGGCCACACTGTATGCTGTGTACTGCACCTGTAGGCCTGACTGTATGCTGGGTACGGCACCTGTAGGCCTGACTGTATGCTGGGTACGGCACCTGTAGGCCTGACTGTATGCTGGGTACGGAACCTGTAAGCCTGACTGTATGCTGGGTACGGCACCTGTAGGCCTGACTGTATGCCAGGCACCTCGGCTGTGGACCGGTCTGCTGGTATCCAGGAGCCATCAGACGTCGACAGTTCCAGCCGTCTGATCTTCCAGACGTTTTGTGTAGGTTCCTGGAACCTTTGACGACGGGGGAGAAGGAAGATTATAATGTTCTCTTGAATTCTGAGTATATATATATATATATATATATATATATATATATATATATATATATATATATATATATATATATATATATAATGTTACCACCTATATTATAAATGAAAAGAACAAGCTAAGTTGATGTGGCCACGTACAAAGAATGGAAGACACGAGACACTGGGTCCCCTGACAGAAGACGTCCAGAATGAGATGGATTAAGAGCATCAAGAACGAAGAGGGAAGACACTGGAGGACAACGGAGAACACGAGGACAGGAACAGGTGGAGGGGACTGGCTAGCAGGCCGGCGAGGCTTCCGTAGGCGTGCCTGGTGCAATGTGTACGTACACTGTGGTGCTGGAGGCCGTCTTGCCGCTGGTGAAGTGATCGTGAATGACGGCGACAAACCTGGAGTAAACAAATAACCTGCAGACAGCAGGCAAACAGTGTTGATCAGTTGACTATACATGAAACAGCCGAAGCTTGAGGATCGTCGGGCAGGTGAACACGGCAGATGTTCACGAGAACACTCGTCCGAACGGGACACCTGTGCCCACCTGACTCTGAATTTCTTTGGTGATAACTACAGTAATGGGCAAAAAGAAGATCGCGCAACATTGACACAAGTGTTGTAAGCCATATGGCCTATGGTACCGCGGACCACAACCTGCCCACGAGTAGAGTGGCCGGCCTGGACAATGGACCACCCACCCATGGCCAGACTGGACCATGGACTACCCATCCACGGCCCCTGTGGCCAGATTGGACCATGAACCACCCACCCACGTCCCCTGTGGCCAGAGTGGAGGATGGACTACCAACCCACGACCCCTGTCGCCAGACTGGACCATGGACCACCCACCCACGGCCCCTGTGGCCAAGCTGGACCATGGACCACCCACCCACGGCCCCTGTGGCCAAGCTGGACCATGGACCACCCACACACGGCCCCTATGGCCGGGCTGGACCATGGACGACAACCCACCCTTCCCGCTGAGCTCGGCTTAATTATTCCCCCCAGGTATTAACATCCACCCTCCACTCTACCCACGTAATACATTTTGAACACATCAGCTCACGTACCACAACGTCCGCTGCAGGACCTCACGGTGCAGGAGAGGAAACTGTGGGTTTAATCTTTTACGGTCGAGACGCCGGGATCTTTCCGTGAACTCTGTCAGTCCCTACCCAGACCCTTTCTTTATCATCACCCAGCGTCTTGGATCGGTTCTTACTGCAACACTGTCTTCAGTACAGACCTCTGGACGTGTTTCATCGGCTCCGTCTAGCGACATCGATCCTCCCCTCCCCTGCCATAGAGGAACTACTTTGTACATTACCCTCCATCCTCACCTATCGACCCACTGCCTGGCTCCCACTGGCACTGAGAGCCACACATCTTAATAGCGCCTCCCATACCATCCCAGCCGCACGGGGGTTTTTGACTATCCCTTCGTGATAAAGCGTCACGTTTCTTTCGTATGAGTGACCGGGGTTTTGGTTACGACACACCCAAACACACACACGAGTGACGAGTGATAAATGATGACATTAAGCGAGACAGAGACAGAGGCACTGCATCTGTGAAGACGATGACTTGGACACCAGCGTCGTGGTTGAATAATACCTGGTGAAGTCTTTGGGGTGGGTCTTCTACCCCGACAGCCCAGGCTGGGCCCAGTTCTCGTATGGAATTAACAAGCCGTGAAATTAGAAAGATAAGACCAACGGATCTCACAAATATTTCAGTTGCTGAATTCATACCTTACGTCATGAGAATATTGGATGTGTATATCGCGTCTCACGTCATGAGAATACTGACTGTGTCTATCGTGTCACGTGAATATTGGATGTGTGTATCGTGTCTCACGTCATGAGAATACTGACTGTCTATCGTGTCACGTGAATATTGGACGTGTATATCGTGTCTCACGTCATGAGAATACTGACTGTCTATCGTGTCACGTGAATATTGGACGTGTATATCGTGTCTCACGTCATGAGAATACTGGATGTGTCTATCGTGTCACGTGAATATTCAGTGTGTATCACTTTATCATGAATCCTGTGCTGTATGCTCGACCATTAGCCTCATGGCTGACGTCCGAAGAGGATGAGGCGGCGTCTCTTGACCAGAGAGGCAAATGGTGGGATTGGATTCCACGCTGGCGTCCCAGATTGGCCGATAATGGTGTAAAGAGTCGAATTATATTAATATTACTTATGACACTCGCATCTATAAAACACGTCACATAATTACTTTGCGCAAAATTTTAAGATTACTTTTTCCTAATTACTATTTTACACTAAATTTGTAACCAGTTGAACCTATTTCCACTCGTGGATGTGATCCTTTTCTTTCATCCAGTGGGTTTCCGGGTTTGGTTACTTAACGTGAAGAACGGCGGCGCCTTCATCAGTAATGACGGTGGGGCATCATATTGGCCGGGTTACCTTGGCCGCCGTTACTGGACGGTGTCAGGTTGGCAGACTTAGAGCTGGATGTAAACAATATGAGCGACCGCACATCCCCCTGGCGAACGCCGCGGACTCTAGGAGATCGTACCCGTGCTGGGGGGGGGAGTTAATGTGCCCAGTGTTATCGTACCTCGCCTTACCGCTGATATACCAAATGTGGCCAGTGTTATCGTACCTCACCTGACCACTGACATACCCAGCGCGATACTATTCCCCGAGTGCTGACGTACCTAAGTCGATCTTTTCTTTTTTCTTGTTGACGTACCCTTAAGGGAGTCGTCATGTTGGTTGCTCGGAGCCCCTTAGGTGACCACATCTGACCAGGATGCTGACCTTTCCCACGTCACTCTACCTTCCGTGGATACCGATGTACCAGGATTATTTCTACCAGTGCAGGTACTTACCGTGCCCTGAGAGATTGTGTATCCCTTTACGGGTGGCTGGCCTACTGTGAATCATCGTGCCTTGCCAGGACGCTGTTGGCCTATGGATGATCGTACCTCTCCTGGTTGTTAATGTGCCGCAGTGTTGTCGTACTTCCCGATGATACGAGGTCTGAGTTACAACAGTTGCAGGTGATGAACGTTTCTAAGGTGATCCTTGATGTTTACTGTGTTGCAGATTGCAGAGGCGTGTTCAGGGGTGTACTGAGAGGGTTTAGAGTATATGGCAAGGCCAAATGACGGGAGACCTGTTGATCTATGACGAGGTTATCTGCAGGAGGACAGTACATGGGAAGGGCAGATAACATAAGACCTGATGGTCTATGACGAGGTTATCTGCAGGAGGACAGTACATGGGAAGGGCAGATAACATAAGACCTGATGGTCTATGACGAGGTTATCTGCAGGAGGACAGTACATGGGAAGGACAGATAACATAAGACCTGATGGTCTATGACGAGATTATCTGCTGGAGGACAGAACATGGGAAAAGGGGTAACAGGAGACCTGATGGTCCAAAACGAGGTTATCTCCTGGTATTCGTATCCTAAGTTCCTTATCGAACCTGCTTGTACAAAGATTCATTCTTGAACATGTAACTCTGAGGGGCACCATACCAGCGCAATATTACGGTGAGGGATACCTGGGTGGATCGAATACGCCCCAGTGTTGTACCTCGGGCTTCCATTCGCTCTTCCAGGTACGCTGACAAAGGGATTGTTGAGAGTGTTCGAGGAAATGACAGGAAGGATACTGAGAACTCTTAAAACAAGAGAAGCAACACCAACAGTGATACAATTGAAAGCACTTACTCCGAGGCTCCAGACTGGAGTGCTGTTATGTGACTACAATAAATGCCCGGAGAAGCTAGGTAACTTTAAATGTCCTCAACTACCCACATCACGTCCCTTAACTACCCACATCACGTTCCTTAACTACCCACATCACGTTCCTTAACTACCCACGTCACAATGATGATATATTTGAGTTGCCTTATTGGTGCAGACTTAGACCTTCTCAAATGATTCTCATCAGAAAACTGGCGTTACAGAAATGACACTTTTGCTGGAATAACAGAAGATTGGGTAGAAGGTGCGAGATACACCCATTGAACAACAGGAGACACGACGCAGGAGATAGTGCGGAAGTTCCCCACGACAGTTCCACCTGACTATCGGGGAACAGAAGGAACACTTGAGTATGGAGCTGACCCAAAAGAACTGAACTGAAACGAACCTTTTTTGTTGTTATTGTTCCACAGTGTAACGTGCAGGAATGCGACCCGTACTGTTGAAGAGCCTGGTACACCTGGTCAGTGGTACCCAGCCAGTGGCACGCCAGAGCCATCTAGATGGTTCTAGGTGTTAGTCTGAACCTCCCATACGTTCGAAGGAAAGAACATAAATGATGTTCATATTAAAGGATTTGTGAATATATTGTACATATCTTTCTCAGTGTAAATCCGTAAACGTACGACATTACACTATGTTGTCTATCCGCTGTCTGTCTATCAGTCCGACCCATCTATCACCTATTTCATACGTACAGTTTCGGAAACACACTCGCGTGGGTGAAGACCTACGTACGTATGGTCGCCCACGTAATGGAGGAGACCCAGGTTGGTGATGCGTGACACGAAAACTTACACCAACCACAGCAGTGTGTCCTCATCACCTGGCCAGCACAACATCGTCGTGGACGGAGCGACCCCGGAGGCCAGCGTTAATACATATGTATGGTGGATGGTACGTTTGTTGACGTACAGATCGTCGTACGTTGCTAGGTAACGTACGTCGGGCGCTCGTACTTCATGGTGTTCAGATGGTACGTTTGTTGACGTACAGATCATCGTGCGTTGCTACTTATCGTACGTCGGGCGCTCGTACTTCATAATGTTGAGATGGTACGTTTGTTGACGTACAGATCATCGTGCGTTACTAGATACTTATCGTACGTCGGGCGCTCGTACTTCATAATGTTGAGGTGGTACGTTTGTTGACGTACAGATCGTCGTACGTTACTAGCTACTTATCGTACGTTGGGCGCTCGTACTTCATAATGTTGAGGTGGTACGTTTGTTGACGTACAGATCGTCGTACGTTACTAGATACTTATCGTACGCCGGGCGCTCGTACTTCATAATGTTGAGGTGGTACGTTTGTTGACGTACAGATCGTCGTACGTTACTAGATACTTATCGTACGCCGGGCGCTCGTACTTCATAATGTCGACGTACGTAAGATGGGTCGTCGCATGAATGTTTTGCTAATTCTTTTCTGTTCTATCTGCTCGTCTTTCCCGCCTCACCGCGGGTAACGACCAGGAACAGACGACTGAGCCATCGAGGTAGCCACCTCGCACGGCTCCTTCTGATTTCACTTGTTCGATGCTGTCATTGTGGAGGGAAGGATTTCGCGCTCCTTGCAGGCTCCCGCCTCTCGTGTCCCCGTACATCTCGAACGGGGTACGTGGGACGCAGTCTCTCACCCCAACCCTCCTGGGAGGTCTTGTAATTAGCAGTCTAAAAAGCATTTTTTTCTTTGTCGAAGTTTATTTAGACAAAGCGTTCCTGTGATGGCGTGGGTGAAGGTCACAATAGGAAGGGGTGGGTGGAGGTGAAAGGTACATAGTTGGGGAGGGGGGGTAGGTGGAGGTGAAGGGTACGTATCAGGGTAGGTGGAGGTGAAGGGTACATATTAGGGGGTAGGTGGAGGTGAAGGGTACATATTAGGGGGTAGGTGGAGGTGAAGGGTACATATCAAGGGGGTAAGTGGAGGTGAAGGGTACATACAAGGGGGTAGGTGGAGGTGAAGGGTACATATCAAGGGGGTAGGTGGAGGTGAAGGGTACATATCAAGGGGGTAGGTGGAGGTGAAGGCATCATGTCTTATTGTCTACCTCCTCACCTCACACTAGGGATAGTCCTAAGTTCGTATTTATGATTATTTTCTTTTTTTAAAGCGATGCCTCAAGTGGGCTCTGCTGGGCTGGGTGTTTGGGTGGGCGTGCAAGTGTCTGTTTGTTTTAGGAATTAAACGCGAATGTGAGTGTGGAGGTTTGGTGGACGAGGCTGGGTGTGTAGGTGATTGCTTTACCTGTGACACTGCCTCTGTGGGTGACATATATAGCAGGAACTTTCCTAATTTTCTCTTTATTATCACCATTTACCTCACCTTTCCTAGACCTGATCCACCTCTTATCGAAGAAATGCATTTCACGTCCCTCGTGACTCGCGCCATTTTTCGCCCCATCTCCCCGCCATGCCGCCCCCCGAGGCCCGGACATTCCTATGGGTTTCGAGGAACTGCTGCTCCTCAGGACAGCCAGCCAGCCCTCGAGATATCGAAAGGGTATCATCATGTCTCCTCTCTCTCTCTCTCTCTCTCTCTCTCTCTCTCTCTCTCTCTCTCTCTCTCTCTCTCTCTCTCTCCCTCTCTTAACTTCGTTTCATTCAGCTTCAGTAGTGTCAGAGTTTATTTCCCCTTTCAGAATCATTGTAGTTTAATTCTCTCTCTCTCTCTCTCTCTCTCTCTCTCTCTCTCTCTCTCTCTCTTAACTTCGTTTCATTCAGCTTCAGTAGTGTCAGAGTTTATTTCCCTTTTCAGAATCATTGTAGTTTAATTCTCTCTCTCTCTCTCTCTCTCTCTCTCTCTCTCTCTCTCTCTCTCTCTCTCTCTCTCTCTCTCTCTCATATGTTTCTCTACCTCCTCCCTGAGGTTGATGGCTTCCCCAGTGTCCTCTTGCCTTCGTGAGAACAGACGTATACGTATCTACAAAGACTCTTTACCCATAAGACTTGGAGGCAATTTGGATACCATGATGTGATTCGCCTCCCTCACGACCGACCCCTCTGGTGTGGAATGACGTATTTGTACTGTAGGGTGAGGGAGTGATTACACTCATGCGGCCCCAGCCCTGGAACATTCTCCCCTACCCCACAGCTTCTTGAATCTGTGCATTAACCAAGTCCTCAGTCACTCCCTTCCATCTATTCACTACTCTCGTACAATAAAATTACTTCTTTTTTAATACGTTTCTGCTTGAGTTTATGTTAATGTCCCTCCATCTCTCGAAGGACTGTTTGCTGTCCACGTCATCTTTATATTTTAAAACGTGCGTGTGTGTGTGTGTGTGTGTCCATCTTTAAATGTCTATAATTAGAAAGGCGCGCTCTGGAGAGAATGAACGGAAACGATATGGTATACAGGGGGCGACGTGCTGTCAGTGGACTGAGCCAGGGCATATGAATCAGTCGGGGGAAAACATGGAGAGGTCTGTAGGGGCTGGATGTGCAGAGGGAGCTGTGGTTTCTGTGCATTGCACATGACAGCTAGTGTATGGATGTGAGAGAGCTTAGTCTTTCTTTGTCTGCTTCCGGCAACTATCTTGCTAACTTGGGAAATGGAGAACGAGTGTATATATATATATATATATATATATATATATATATATATATATATATATATATATATATATATATATACTATTATTATTATTATTATTCTTTGTCGGTGTCTCCCGTGTTAGCAAGGTAGCACAAGGAAACAGACGAAGGAATGGCCCTACCCACTCACATACACATATATATACATACACGTCCACACACGGACATATACATACCTATACATTTCAACGTATACATGTGTATACATACACAGACATATACATATATACACATGTACATATTCATAGTTGCTGCCTTTATTCATTTCCCGTTGTCACCCCGCCACGCATGAAATAGCATATATATATATATATATATATATATATATATATATATATATATATATATTTTGCTATGGGTGGAGGTTGTAGGGCTAAGATGTTGGGTACGCCGTGGTCTGCACTACAGGACACAGCAGAGGTTACTGTGTGGAGAAAGGGTCATTTCTACCCCGGGGCTTGGATCCTGCGCTTCATGGCTCGATGGTCAGTGTTGGTAGCATTTTTTCTTAATCGTGTTCGTCATGTGCAGATCAGAGTATCCTCTGTCGTTAAATGGTGCTTATCAAGCACGACGGTACGACCCCTGAGCACCACGACGGTACGACCCCTGAGCCCCACGATGGTACGAACCTTGAGCACGACGGCACGACTTCCGAGCAAAACGGTGCGACCCTTCAGTACGACTTTCGAGCACGACGGTACGACCTTGAGCACGACGGTACGACATAGAGCACGACGGTACGACCTTGAGCACGACGGTACGACATAGAGCACGACGGTACGACCTTGAGCACGACGGTACGACATTGAGCACGACGGTACGACCCTTGACTAAGACGGTGAGACCTTCGGGTATGATGGCTTGGTCTCTGACCTGACCGTTGTGTTCAAGGGTCGAACTATCGTGCTCCTGAGGTCAATATAGGGATATATGACATGATACCCAGAATATATAAATATATATATATATATATATATATATATATATATATATATATATATATATATATATATATATATATATGAGACATGATATAAAATTATTACCTTATCTATTCTAGAATTTCTCACCTCCTGGTGCTTGCTGAGGCTCTGCAGCTTGCCTCTCATTTACTGCCAGATACAGTTTTCTGTGGCGGGTATTCAGGCTGCGGAATTTCATTAACGAAAAGATTTTTTTTCTTTAGCCTTTTTTTTCTTCTTGCTCAGACTAGGCTCGGTGGAAAGGAGGGATGGGGGAATCCTCTTCCCTACCACTCATTACTCCTGCTATTGGCCACGGGCAAAAATCGGCTCGCTCGCTAGCTGCTCAAGTAGAGGAGCTAAACGAGTCTTATACCCAATGGCCCGAATGGGTTGTGTGTTTCGTGTGTAATTACATATGTATTAGGGGAAGGTGGGTAATACTCGTAGCCTCCAGTTAGATAACATATATTGTCTTTCATTCTCTCTGCCTCGCTGTTTCTTCTCTTACCTTAATTAATTCATCTTCATCATTACAGTTACTACGGGAGTATTTCTTCGTATCTGTAGCTGTGTCTTCCTTTTCGATCACTTCCTCCCCACGATACTGAAGAGCTCGGTATAAACATCTTCAGATGGACTGAGAAACATGAAAGTTGTTATCAAGTCTCTCAACCATGGGCAAGACTATGACTGGTCTTGTGTCTCTCATTAGTTAAAGTTTCCTTACTTGTAAATCAGTCTATTATGCCTTCCTGTAGACCTTCTCGAGCAGATCTATGTATCCGCGGGATGGGGAACCAAAGGAGTTGTTCAAACATCGAATCCTGTAAACTTCCCCTAGTCCATGATGATATAGACAAGCAGTTTGGGAGTATTGTACATGGAAAGGTTAGATAAGCGCCCTGGTTGTCTACGAGAAGGTAATTTACTGGAGGACAGGACATGAAGACAGATAACACAAGACCTGATGTTCTATGACGAGGTTATCTGCTGGAGGACAGTACATGGGAAGGACAGATAACACAAGACCTGATGGTCTATGACGAGGTTATCTGCTGGAGGACAGTACATGGGAAGGACAGATAACACAAGACCTGATGGTCTATGACGAGGCGATCTGCTGGAGGACAGTAGCAATGTTCAGAGATCCTAATATTTTGTTTGGTAGAGACAGGATGGTACAACAGAAGGCATAGAGTAAGCACCTTACCTATTGTAAGATGTTTCTTCCCATGTGACGTATTAGTGATAGGCTGGGTATTTTGTACCACCCAAGGTTCCTCTCACACATACTATCCTGGGGCAGTGTGTTCATCACCTGGCCTCCTCTCACCGTGTCCCATCTCCACTTTGTGCTTCAGGTCAGTGTTATAAATCAAGCATTTGGCCAGAACTGGAGCTTCCCTCGGGCTCCATGTTATTCTCACTTCCTTCATTAGTTCAGCATCATCTGCAGATTTACTCAGGACTGTCATGCATCCTCAGTTATCGTATCCTCAGTCAGGAGTAGCAGCAGCGACCCAAAGCCTTGGCTCTGGACTGTACATTTTCGAACCACCGATGGATGGTACACAGTGAGAGAGTGTATGGATGGTACACAGTGAGAGCGTGTATGGATGGTACACAGTGAGAGCGTGTATGGATGGTACACAGAGAGAGCGTGTATGGATGGTACACAGTGAGAGCGTGTATGGATGGTACACAGTGAGAGCGTGTATGGATGGTACACAGTGAGAGCGTGTATGGATGGTACACAGTGAGAGCGTGTATGGATGGTACACAGTGAGAGCATTATCAGACTGCTGGTCTTATATTGACGCTGACGGTCTTAATGATCCTGGAAGTCGACAGTCGTGAAGCCTAACCAGCCAACCAGTCTTGACTCGTACATTTTGAGAGTGTACGAGTTGAGGTCAGCTTGTATAGGAGGTGTTCCTCTCCATGTGTCTCGCAGTGTGGGCAAAGTATGGTTCTCTCACAACGATCAGCCAAAACAAGTTACCACTGACTCTCCTGAGCTGGAAGTCCTTAGATGGACAGTATGTTAGCATCCTCTGTGATGTTCACTATGCACATTGTTAAACGTGTTAATGTGCAGAAATGCAGGCAGCTGCAACTGAAAACGATACCATGATTGTAATATCAGAGCAACGCGAGGCTCGGCTTAATTTACCCCTCATTATAAGGGAAGGCAGGAGAGGCTGACTGTTCTCCAGTCAGTGTACCTCTGTATCACTAAACGTAAATACATCGTAATGAGATTACTCTGAAAGGATCAGCAGTTCCCTGGGTAAGGTTGAAGGCGTGAGCGCCGGGGAGCACAGTACAAGGAACTGTGTGACGTGGGATGACGAAGGATGATGTACAGTGGAAGACCTGAGGTAATGGACCGTCTCCTTTGTCATGGCCCAAAGACCTTCCAGAGTCTGGTGTCACTAGAGACATGACTGGTGCTTCTGCTGCTGCTGGTGACATGACTAGTGCTCCTGCTGCTGCTGGTGACATGACTGGGGCTGCTACTGCTGCTGATGGTGACATGACTGGTGCTCCTGCTGCTGCTGGTGACATGACTGGGGCTGCTACTGCTGCTGCTGGTGACATGACTGGGGCTGCTACTGCTGCTGCTGGTGACATGACTGGGGCTGCTACTGCTGCTGCTGGTGACATGACTGGGGCTGCTACTGCTGCTGGTGATATGACTGGGGCTGCTACTGCTGCTGATGGTGACATGACTGGGGCTGCTACTGCTGCTGCTGGTGACATGACTGGGGCTGCTACTGCTGCTGATGGTGACATGACTGGGGCTGCTACTGCTGCTGATGGTGACATGACTGGGGTGCTCCTGCTGCTGATGGTGACATGACTGGGGCTGCTCCTGCTGCTGATGGTGACATGACTGGTGCTCCTGCTGCTGATGGTGACATGACTGGGGCTGCTACTGCTGCTGCTGGAGACATAAGCCAGCTGTTCTGGTGCTGGAGAATTCATTTCTGCTGCTGCTGCTGGAGACGACTGTGTCACAGCTGCTGCTGCTGCTGCTGCTGCTGGAGACGAGAACTAACCTCAGGAATACAGTATTAATGTGGTACACCAGTGGACGCCTGACTCTCTAGGGGTGGTTGGGCCCCTGGGCATGTTGGTCAGATATCACGATATGTTCATGGTTCTCTCTCTCTCTCTCTCTCTCTCTCTCTCTCTCTCTCTCTCTCTCTCTCTCTCTCTCTCTCTCTCTCTCTCTCTCTCCATAGCCCAGCATCACCCTCCCTCTCATGCCTCACCATCACCCTTGCTCCCCTGCACTACCCTCCGCCTCCCAGCACCAGGAGCTGCCTGCAGCAGTTAGCCAGGCCCAACCCATCGTGGGGACACGAGACTCAGGCCAGCCTCCACCTGCCACACTCTCCTCCGTCATTTGTCATATTTTTCATTATTATGAAAGATATTTCAAGTTTTGTTAAGGCCAACTCATCCATGTGTTTCCACGTAATAGAATATTTCTCCTGGCAAACAACACGATCGCGCTGTCATCTGGAGTGTTCTGAGGGTAACCTCAGCCGTGGTACAGCCCGCACCACTGGTGGCTGCTGGAGGGCTGTAACCTCAGCCGTGGTACAGCCCGCACCACTGGTGGCTGCTGGAGGGCCGTAACCTCAGCCGTGGTACAGCCCGCACCACTGGTGGCTGCTGGAGGGCCGTAACCTCAGCCGTGGTACAGCCCGCACCACTGGTGGCTGCTGGAGGGCCGTAACCTCAGCCGTGGTACAGCCCGCACCACTGGTGGCTGCTGGAGGGCTGTAACCTCAGCCGTGGTACAGCCCGCACCACTGGTGGCTGCTGGAGGGCCGTACCCTCAGCCGTGGTACAGCCCGCACCAGTGGTGGCTGCTGGAGGGCTGTAACCTCAGCCGTAGTACAGCCCGCACCAGTGGTGGCTGCTGGAAGGGTCGTAACCTCAGCCGTGGTACAGCCCGCACCAGTGGTGGCTGCAGGAGGGCCGTAACCTCAGCCGTGGTACAGCCCACACCAGTGGTGGCTGCTGGAAGGGTCGTAACCTCAGCCGTGGTACAGCCCGCACCAGTGGTGGCTGCTGGAAGGGTCTCAGCGCCAGGCTCACACATGTAACGGTTCGATGCATGTTTCACGTCGTCCTGGATGCCCCTGTGTCGTGATGGCGGCCTTTGTGCCGGTGTCGACCAGCCTCTCAAGGACGGGAGCCTGGGAAGGAAACATGACACGCATGACGGAGCCAGTAGTGAAGATGTGGACATGGACACTGACGCATGACACTCTCGCCGTTACTGACTTATAATTTCTGTTGACATAAGTTATTGTAAAACCCACGTAGACCACAGCTGTAGAAAGACCTCACATTTTTTTTTATACCAATTAATATTATATATATATATATATATATATATATATATATATATATATATATATATATATATATATATCGGGCATTTTCCTTGTCTTTACCATAGCAAAAAAGTAAAAAACCATCAATAACGATTTGACAATAATATTAATAATCAATCGGGTAAGTTTACACCTGGACTCGTGTATATATATATATATATATATATATATATATATATATATATATTGTTCGTCATCTTTTACGGATTCTGGGTTTGGATGTTCCTGTGTTGCTAGGCATGACACTGTGTCACGTACCTTAATGTGCAGGTTGTAGCCATGATGGCGTTTTATTTATTCTTATCAAAAGTAAATAAATCACAGCTATACACCAGCAAGACGCGTCAAATGCCTCTCATACAATACTGAAGCCTTCGTTATCTGGAGACTGGTGTGCGCGCCTACCCATCTCCCACTAACATAAAACATGACCAGTAGTGGTTTTCATTAAGCTCACCAAGATAAAAGGTTTGATGTGGGGTCCCTGAGCGGCGGGCCTGGCTTCTGCTGGCGAAGCCTAGGTGAGCGTCACCTGGTGCTGCCTCTACCTACCCCTGAGCCCTGCCACTGGCCCTCTGCTTGGCTGGAGGCTAGTGGTTGATGGAGCTCTTGCAGAAGGTACAGGAGGAGAAGGGTGCACAGAATACACCAATCCCCGTCGGGAATGAAGGCATCATGACGTCATAACAGGAATTAAACCTTAAAGTTTCGTCTTCCTGCCAATTCCTCCGTCTCTCTAACCTTGTGTGTAAATATATATATATATATATATATATATATATATATATATATATATATATATATATATATATATATATATTGCGGTGTGTTGTCCATCTCGAACCACCTTCCCGGGAGACCCACCAGTCTTATCGCTGTAGCCTTCCTCACAGCCACTGGGTGCGCAATAAATTTCCCGCTTTTTTTTTGAGGTTAGGAAAAAAAAAAATCCAGGCAACAGCAACAGCGTAATGCTCGCTAGGGAGCCACGACTCACTACACTAATGGGTTACATCCTCAATAATTGGACGGTGGTGGTGATAACCTGGCAGCTCTGAACAGTCCTCTCCCTCACCGTCATCAGTCAGTCAGTCAGTCTCTCTCACATTGGTACTCTCTCTACTTATCTTAATACAATCCCAATATTTATACGGAATATATATACATGGATATTCACATACATGTATGTATACGCGTGTGTGTTGTGCATCATACCTTTCTTTCCCCGATATACGCCGGCAATGTAGTCCAGTTTGCACAACTGCTGTCCCGCCCTGGATTGCTCTTGCGTCTGGCAGGGTCGCCGTGACCCAGAAAGCACGTTGAGGGGAAACTCAATTTGAGAGCGGCTGGTCGCCTGAACCTCCTAGAATATTGGTTCACTGGTTCTTGCGGTTTGCTCGGTTCACGTCTCTTGCGATTCTCCTGCTGTCGCTGATCATCGTTCTCACACACTGCGATATAAATGACGTTGATTCATGGCTCTCTCGATTCAGAGATTGCATTTTATTTTTGTTTCCCGATTCACTGTTGTTTTGAATGGTTTAAAACTCGTGGGTAATCTCTCGGTTCACAGTTTGTCGTAGACTGTGGTGGTCTTGAAGTCCACAGGTTATCGTATTTTCATAAGTTTCGGGATGTCGATCGCCAGGACTGATCGACCAGTGGTGGGCCACACACTCCACGGCTCACACCTTCATGAGTGTCAGAGTTCGCTATTCTTTTTACGTTGCAAAATATTGAGCATTTCATACCTTGTAGTTTATGTTCCTCACAGTTTCAGGTTCCCGTGGTTAACACTGCTCACACTTCATAGTTGTAATGTATCAATCCCATGGAAAGAAATTCAATGAATATAAACTATGATTATAAGGTGTGGACTTGAGAATAGTTCGGATAGACATAAATTATTATAACTTTGGAGTTATAACGAATCTTGTAACCATCTGAAAACTGACACTCCACAGTTGCCGACGAATGTGCGAAATGTAGACTACGGTTCCATTGCACGTTAAGAATGTATAACGAATGGGAGTTTACGTAAAGCGTTTCTAGTTAATTCTGTACCGGCAGGCCATATACTAGTCCAGCGATAACCGGCTTTGGTTCGGTAAACCAGATTAAGAAAACGACGTACAAACTTCCTAAGCTGGTATATTTATATATATCTTATTCTGTAAAGGATTCGTTTATCTTATCAATATCAGTGAATCACTTACGAATCATCACACCTGTTCGCGAAAACATGTAGATGTTAAAAGCGATATTGTAAAACATTCATAAAAGTATCAGACTACGTGAGTAACAGTGAAGTGGCATAGATCATAACCTTAAGGTCATCTGAGTTTGACAGTCAAATGTCATGAAACTTAGAACTGTGACTGACAACTTTACTCCATCTATCTCACACTATATCTTGATATTGTGTTAATTTGTTCAGAAAATCGTTAAAGCTTGCATTAAATCTCATTGAAGAAAACAAGAGTAATATATATATATATATATATATATATATATATATATATATATATATATATATATATATATATATATATACTAGGGTCAGTTTCTTTAAAAAAAAAAAAAAAGTCCTGGTGTTATCCAGAACCATTCTAAAGGCTCCTGGAGTCTAAGGCTGTGCGCTACATCCAGTAGCATGGTAATATATACTCCTTTGCCGTGAGAAGCTCTCTGCCCAGACCGTACTGTCAGTGGCACAGCAAGTGTATGATCAGTGTATGTCTGAGTTATTGATGCATGATCCTTAATGCTACAGACAAGTATATGGTGATGTATGATGCAAGTGGGGAGACAGAATACCAGTGTTGCATGACAGTGCATGAGACTGGTGTTGGATACTAAATACAGATGGTGTATGATTGTGTATGATACGGGAGGGAGAGTATTATACAGGTAGTGCTGTATTATACAAGTGGTGTATGTTCTTGTATGACACAGGTCAAGAATAATATTCAGGAGTTGAATGGTCATGTGTGATATATATATATATATATATATATATATATATATATATATATATATATATATATATATATATATATATATCCCTGGGGATAGGGGATTAAGAATACTTCCCACGTATTCCCTGCGTGTCGTAGAAGGCGACTAAAAGGGGAGGGAGCGGGGGGCTGGAAATCCTCCCCTCTCGTTTTTTTTTTAATTTTCCAAAAGAAGGAACAGAGAATTGGGCCAGGTGAGGGTATTCCCTCAAAGGCCCAGTTCTCTGTTCTTAACGCTACCTCGCTAATGCGGGAAATGGCGAATAGTTTGAAAGAAAAGATATATATATATATATATATATATATATATATATATATATATATATATATATATATATATATAGGTTATGATCGTGTACGATACAGGTGTTAAAGTATTATACAGATGGTGTATGATCGTGTATGATACAGGTGTTAGAGTATTATACAGCTAGTGTATGATCGTGTATGATACAGTTGTTAGAATATACACTTGGTGTATGATCGTGTATGATACAGGTGTTAGAATTTTATACAGTTGGTGTACGATCGTGTATGATACAGGTGTTAGAATTTTATACGGTTGGTGTATGATCGTGTATGATACCGGTGGTGGGAGTATTATAAAGGTGGTGTATGATCATGTATGATACAGGTGGTGAAGTATTATGCAGGTGGAGTGTGATCATGTATGACAAGGTTAAAAAGTGTGGATGAGTATGCCTGGGGTGAGTGATGGCTGGGTATGTTGGGGTGAGTGTTGGATGAGTATGCCTGGGGTGAGTGTTGGATGAGTATGCCTGGGGTGTGTTGGATGAGTATGCCTGGGGTGAGTGTTGGATGAATATGCCTGGGGTGAGTGTTGGATGAGTATGCCTGGGGTGATTGTTGGATGAGTATGTTGGGGTGAGAGTTGGATGAGTATGTTGGGGTGAGTGTTGGATGAGTATGCCTGGGTTGAGTGGATGAGTATGCCTGAGTTGAGTGTTGGATGAGTATGCTAGGGTGTGTTGGATGAGTATGCTAGGGTGAGTGTTGTATGAGTATGCCTGGAGTGATGGATGAGTATGTTGGGTGAGTGGTGGATGAATATGCCTGAAGTGAGTGTTGGATGAGTATGCCTGGGGTGAGTGATGGATGAGAGTGTTGGGGTGAGTGGTGGATGAATAAGGCTGTTGAATCTGGAGGATGCATATGCAGTTCGAGTGATTGATTTGGAGTCATTTTTGCAGCACGAGCGGCCAGTTTAGTGTGCACTCTTACCCATCCTGTGGACGGTGGCGCAAAAGAGGATGTACAGTGCACACAAGGTCCACCTGGTGTGAGTGATGGGTTGTTGTGCACAGTGTGGTAGAACAGCTTGGTGAATAGTGTGGTCGGATAGTTTGGTGGACATTATGGTGGGATAGCTTGGTGGACAGTGTGGTACGATAGTTTGGTGGATATGTGTGATTTAAGGACATAGACACAAGGGCTTCCTGGGTGTAGAAGTTAGCTTCGATGACTGTGATTCAAGCCCGGGCTCGAATTCTGGCAGCGGCAGTCGGCCCACACCTAAGCCCAGCTGTTCATCCTCCCCTCTGGGACGGGTTGATTAATGAGTACCTGGCTTCGGCTCATGTGTCAGTACAAACATACATAGGAATACAGACGTGGTACATATATACACGAGGTTGAGTGACGGGGCAACACTAGTGTAAAACTCTCCCTGTAACAGACACACACACACACACACACAACACACACACACACACAGACACACACAGCGTTAGCAAGGTCAGGGTGGGAGGCTTCCCTTTAACTCTGCATCCCACTGTAGCCATCAAGTGTGCCAGGGGGACACGAAAAGTTAAAAGCCACGTCAGGGAATGGTTGTGTTGTACACGTACCGTACGAGTGTGTCGGCGGCGATGATGGGACTACAGGAATACGCCAGGAGCTGGGTAGGTAGGGCGCCATAGTAATAACAAACGTATAATGTTACTCATCAGATATCGTGAAAGGCATGTAAGAAGGAGGCTTTCTTCCAACACACACAGTTGCCGGGTATGGTAGCGCCTACGTCACAAGCTCTACATACCTATGCCATATATTGTTAATCCGCCTTGGCTGAAACACAGGTGATGTGCTCCAAGTGTTCCAAATACCAGTGTGAGTGTTGCCTCTAGCGCGGGGGTGACTACATAGGAGTCTTCCGCTCCCGGCGCACGGGCCCCTAGGTCACACACGGACCCTTATGAAAGAACTGGCAGCTGGGCCCCGAACTCCGCTGGGAGTAGCGCAGCCTAAATGTCCTTCCCGTGCCAGAAGAAACCCCGGCCAAATCTCTCCCTCGACCTCTCCCAGCCGATTCTAATTAAGCCGTCCAAGAGGACGGGTCTCAAGCACACCAACAGCGTGTGTCTGCCACTGACCAAGTCCAGCAACCCAACCGCTGCGCCCATGACGTCACGTCTCATTTTCTCCAATCAGAAGTCGTCCTCCCACCCGACCATCAACCACACTCCGTACTGCCACCATACGGCCAATGACACGCTGCCCGCAGATTCCTCCATGACCAACCAGCACACGGTTAAGATGGTAACGTCGATGGAAGTAGCCAACCGCATCTCGTCTTCTTCGGAGAGCGAGGAGGATGGCGAGGGTTGGCTGCTACTCAACGAACGGAGCAAGCCCTGGCCTGAGCCAGACCAGAGTGAGGTGACTATACATTACCACGGTAACCTTACATGTTCTCTTGGTTCCTGTGTGTAGCATCACCTTTAGTGGACATTTAGCCTTTGTTCCCTGTACATGTGCGTTCTGTCTCAGTGGTCAGTAGGAACTGTGCATGAGTACTTTGGAAGTATTGCAGATACATAGATGTTAGCAAGGACACAGTAGATCTCAGCAAATACATAGGTGTTAGCAAAGACATAGTAAGTCTTGGCAAATACATAAATGTCAGCAAGGACATAGATGTTAGCAAATACATAAATGTTAACAAGGACATAGTCTTATTAAATATTAAATAGAAGATGTCAGCAAGGACACAGATCTTAGCAAATACATAGATGCCAATAAAGACATAATCTTATTAAATACAAAGATATCAGCAAGGACATAGAATTTAGCAAATACACAATGCCAGCAAGGACATTATAAGCTTTAGATGTTTAGTACATTTATCCCTCAACCTATGGGAAGGTTTGTATGTTGCAATTAAATGTGTTTTTGTCGGTGTCCTTGTGTTTAATGTGGGCACCAGGTGTACAGTAACTGCACAGGGGAGGAGGAGCTGCAGATGTTGGAGTCAGCAGCCATGTTGCCCGCGCGCCTGACGGCCAGCAACTCAATTTATCGATGGGCTAACAACACAACACAACACATCCTCGTGTTCAACACTGGTCGATAGGCTTATACTGGGAACACGTTGTCATATTCATCACTGTCACGTTAGGACCAACACTGCACGGCCCACGGTGTGGCTCGTCCCTATTATCAGTGTCATAATATGGTCCACACGACACAATATGGTCCACGCGATGTAACACGGTCCACACGATGTAATATGGCCCACACGACACATCACGGCCACACACGACACAATTTGACCCACACAACGTAATAAGGCCCAAACGACGCAATATGGCCCACACGACGTGATATGGTCCACACGACGTAATATGGCCCACACGACGTAATATGGTCCATACGACATCATATAGCCCAAACAACACATTATAGTCCACGCTACATATGGCCTATACGACATGACCTGCACGACATTATATAGTCCACACAATATGATATAGCCCACAGGAAGTACAGTCCATTTGACAATATATGGCCCACACGACATGATATGGTTCACACAAGGTGTACGGCTTCTTCATTCCATTACACACATGTTGGTAATAACATTCCGTCTCACGATCGTCTCTAACAACCCCGTCTCACGATCGTCTCTAACGACCCCGTCTCACGATCGTCTCTTAACAGCCCCGTTTCTCGCCTCTCCCACCTGCCCACCAGCTTCGTATACTCTGTCCACCTGCCACCCGCCACTTAAACTCTCCCACCTGCCTTGTTTCTCACCTGTTCCCCCAGCCATTCACCTCTCACCTCTTCCCTCTCCCACCTGCCATTCGCCTCTCACCTGCCATCCGCCTCTCACCTCATCCTTCTCCTGCTTGCCATCCGTAGCCTCTCACCTGCCACCTATCCAACCTGCCCACATCACCACACTCCCCTACCCTACTGACCTTGCCTTACCCCTGTTACCTCTTGCACTCCTTTTCTTACACTCAGAGGGCTCCAGTCATGGACGGTCCTCACCATGGCCAGGCCAAGTCCACCCAGGCCAGGCCCTGAGAGACATATAGCGAAGGGCTGAAGAAATAAACAGTTACTGATCAACCAGATCCTAGAAGATGCTTAGACAGATGGGAAATCCTGCCTTATAAACACGAACAAAATAGCTGTTGGGCAAGACATCAAAAGAAAAAAGAGTCCAAAACCTAGGAGTGGAAGGGAAGAAACAAACGTCACGAGAGGCCACCCGTGTAGGTTGCCACCAGCAACGGCCACACAGCAATCGTGTGATGCAGCAAGTTGCCGGATACACCGTAGTGTAGGTAATAGCGGAGGTTCACCAGCAGCCACTTCTCAGAACGAAACACCGAAAGGATATCTGTGAAAGGAGAGAGAGGGACCAACTGTGCGGTGTAAGGCCAGTGTCTCAAGTTTTTAGGTCACAGTAGGTCAAGTTGAGGTGATTAATTGCTGTAGACTCTGTCAAGTAAGTATGTAGAGCTAGAACCTCCTCAGATGTAAGAGCAGTACTCGCCACAAGGACGGGTCATAATCCTTTGTATAATCGTACCAACTGTTTACGTCAGAGGTATCGCCGGCATCTGGACATGACTCCCAGTTTCTTGGAGGCAGACTTGGCTATGTGTGTCGTGTGGGATGCCCGAGACAAGTCTGATTTTATGGTGATACCAAGTACGCTTATTGTGTTGAGTTGGGGAATTATAGATCCCTTAAAGAAGATGAGAGACTTAGGAAGAGGTTTTGATGTGGGAATTAGGACAAAGGTGGGTTTTTAGAGGCGTTAAAACCATTAGCCGCTCTGGGAAATCCTGTCCCAGCCGGAGTAAATTTATCCAGGTAGTTGTGACGTAATGTGACGTAGACTGACGACTGAGCTGTTGAAGAGGGAAAGGAATTTGAAGGAAGTGGAGGAATGCAGTGTTGATGAGTCGTCACAGCGTGTGAGTGCTTGGGATTCTTTGTTTGAGAAAGATCGTTGACAGAAAGGAGGAGATAGGTCAGAACCTTGTTGGACACCACTGGTGAGAGGGAAAGAGTAACAGCAGCGGAGACGGAGTGGCCAGAGTGGAGAGTAAAGGTGACAACAGAGTAATGAAGGAGAGCCAATATACGAGAGCTTGGAGGGTTTATATAATCACCCCGATTCCACGTTTTGTCCAAAGTGGTCGAGACATCAAGCGACACGAACATACATCTCAGTGATGATGACCACATATTATTAACACCAGGAAAGGATATACGTATATCTCCAGTGCTGAAGACACAATGATGATCATACACAAGACTAAAATATACGATGATTAAAGACATGGAAATTCAAAACAATAGTACGATAGTTAGTAGGGTTAGAACGTTAATCCCTCTATAAAGACACCCAGTACCAAATCTTAAATCCAAGAGGGAAAAGCTTACTTTGCAGATTGGAGCAAATCAGGCGAGCAAGGCCAAGCATGCGCTCAGAAGCACTTCTTATAGCATGGAAAGCTCCATCCGCCTTGCATGTCTTCAGAGAAAATACATTTAGAAATGTACCAAAGGAGATTATAAGGAGGGACACAAGGTTAGCAAGGAGTGTGAAGGAATGTTGAATGTCGGGAGTTGAGTTTTGAAATATTTATTGTTTACATATACATAGACGAAGCATTTCAGTATATGTAGACATTATATAAATATTTCAAAAGTCAACTCCGATACTTAAAATTACCTCACACCTCTTGTTAACCTTATGTCCCCCCTTATAATCTTTTGTACGAGTCTAAAAGCATTTCCTCTGAAGGCACGCCTGGGCTGGCTAATCTGGTTAGCTCCTGTCCACAAACTAAACGTTTCCTTCTTGGAACTATGACCTGGTACTGCCTGTACCTGAAGAAGGGTGAAGGGTACATATCTAGGGGCAGGTGGAGGCTAGTATGAAGCGCACAGTGGGTACAATACATGGACACAGGAGGGTGTCAGGTGAAACAGAAAAGAGTTGCTTCGTCACCAGGGGAAACCTGTATGGCCCTTGGAACGGGGAAGCGAAGGCGAAATGGCACAATCGACTTTATGTGTGGAATATTTCTCAAAATACCAGAGAGATCTATTACGGTAAGACATGGTATCATACTTTGGAGAAAAGGAGCATCTTGCCGCTCGAATAACATACCGTCACTGATTTCCGACGCTGGTGAAAGCTGAATGTGGGTCAAAGTGTGATATGCTAGACCCTTCGTCAGACTGGCCTCAGAGTTATTGCTCTGTAGGCTGGAAGATCTGATCTCGGAGGATTGATGTGATGCGTGCCGGTATCATCCTATGGGAGGTAGCGCAGTCGGGTCACGGAGGTCACAAAGGATCTTTATCAGACCCTTGGTGGGTTTATATCAGTTATAATTCATTCATTACTTGGGGGATCTGTACAACCAGTCTCATAAGGAAACCCTCTCTTATGCGGTCCGTGGAGATAAAAGCATCGCCCGAAGAGATGTAGTAATCTCTCCCAAGAATATCGTGAAGAATTTCCGTGAGTTAATTTAGTCAGCGCTTTTAAAGTGCCTTAATGAGGCTCTCTATCCTTTCTTACCCGCCTCTTTACCCTCCACCACCACCAGCCCCTCTCCTACTTGACTGTCTCACCTTACCTGCCTCTCTCACCCACCGGCCTTGCTCTCGTCTCCTCTCACAGTGGTCAGATAAGTCGCTCTCGCCAATCCTGCCTGCATCTTTCACGTCTCTTGCTTGTCCCACTCATCTCTCCTGCCTGCCTCTAGAACTCCACAAGTTCTCCTTCTCTTCCTGGCCTCTCTCACCTCTCCCACTTAATTTCTCTCATATCCTCCACTTGCCATTCTCACCCCTTCCATCTCACCTACTTCTCGTTCTCATCTCTTGCATCTGCATATCTAGCCACCTCCACCAACGCCTCTCACCTCTCCTATCTACCCTTTTCACGTCTTTTACGTCCGTCGTAATTTTCGCCTCCCCTCCCCCTGTCTTACTTTTCAGAAGCTGGCATCATTACCCCAGCTGCTTGAAGAGGGGGGAGGATGGGACGTTGCGTGTGTCTGTCACTCTGAAGAGTCCAATTAGGATTACTTGTTACTAGGGGGTATTACACACACTGCTCCTGGCTGAGAGAGAGAACATATGTTGCTGTGAGTTCACACTATCAAAGGGTAAAGTCACGCGTCATGAAACTCATCGCACGGTTGGCAGTAGAGCTGAGGGACGCTTTGGCCACTGCCTCGTTGCACTCGTCTGGTTCAAACTGTCGTACGCCTGCAAAGGGGGGGGGGGGAATGGTTCGAGTGCAGCTTGTCACAACCACAACTACAGTTGGTCTCAAACTGTCCGTGTCAGTTGTTGTAGATGAAGTGGGTAGAGAGGAAAGAAAGATAAGAGTCATAACGTTTGGAAGTGCACGGGTGGCCGAGATGGGAGATGGGTGAGGGAATGCAGGATGTACGGTCCCAGGGGAAGGTATCTGCAAGATCCTCCTCGAGTCTCACCTGTTTCAGTAATCTGCACCAGGAGCATCTTGAGTGGCCACTTCTCCCTCCCCGACCCACCTCCTCCTCCTCCTCCTCCTTCGTACCGCCTCATCTCCGCTTCCCGTCCTCTGACCTTTGACTTTTAGGTAACTGACGCAGCGCTCTCCGCTCGAACCTGCCAAATTTACAGCCAGATGGGGACTCGGCTGTGCCTTCTATTTTCCATGCGGTGCCCAACGACATCTCCGGCTCGTGTCTGACATACCCAAGTCCATTTTGGATGGAGGTCCCCTTCTGGCTACCAATTTTAAATCTTTGAAAACTTCTGGTTTAAGGTGAAGACCTGCCGTACCCTGGCCATCCTGTGTGGCAGGGAGAGGGGAAGGCGGAGCGCTAGCCCGCGCCTGCTGCCGAAGACAGCTACAGCCCCGGGAGCGCCGTGCTAGGGGTGGGGGTCGAACCCTGGCCCGCCTGACAGGTATAAGGATGACGTGGACAAATACTTACCCACTTATTTCCCCTCCTGGTCACTTGACTCACGAGAGCCGGGGATGACCCACCGCCGCCTCGCTCTCTTAACCTTACCCGCAGTTTAGCTGCTCATCTCTAACCTTCCCTAATCCTACAGTACACACACACACACACACACACACACACACACACACACACACACATATATATATATATATATATATATATATATATATATATATATATATATATATATATACATTTTTTTAAAGCAATTTCTTTTTATTTACCTAACTTCGTTTTTTTTTTCAATACGCCTCCATCTGCTGTCGTATCGTGTCTTAAAAGTCTGTTCTGTACATCTGTTGTGTGTGTGTGCGCGCGCGCGCCGCACTGCTGTGTACCCTGGTGTCTAGGACAACAAAATACTTTCGTCTATTTAAGACTTGGTTACATCAGGGAGGAGCAGAGAAGCTGCCACGGCCCACCACCAGGTCTGCTGCAACCCCCCCCCCCCGGACACACACACACACACACACACACACACACACACACACACACACACACACACACACCTGCCTTCTCCTCCTCCTTCCCTTCACCCTCTCCAATCCACTCCATCCTGTTTCCCATATTCCCTCTCCCCTGCCTCTCTCTCCCTCTCGTTTCCTACTGGACTCTCCCTCTCACCACGTTCTTCTTCACCTCCCCTTCTCTCCTCCGCCTCGTCTTTCTTCCTCTCACCTCCTCCCCATATCCCTCCCCTTTACTTTCCGCACCCCTTATTACTCTCCCCAGCTGGTAGTTACTGGTGGTGGTGCTCGCTAACTTTCAGTCCCCCTCTCCTCTTCCGTCCTGCCTCCCCCAGCACCCACTAGTCCTTCACCAAGCGTCGGCTCCGGTAGCTTGGTGTGTCGGCTCTGCAACCAAGCGAGGCTTGTGAATACTTAATGATAGGTAAACACGGGGGCAGTCCTGGCACGGCCTGAAGCGCACGAGGGCAGTCCTAGCATGGCTTGATGTGCACGGGTGCAGTCCTAGCATGGCTTGATGTGCACGGATGCAGTCCTAGCATCTTTGAGGTGCACGGATGCAGTCCTAGCACGGCCTGGGGTGCACGGGGGCAGTCCTAGCATGGCTTGATGTGCACGGGGGCAGTCCTAGCACAGCTTGAGGTACACGGATGCAGTCCTAGCACGGCCTTGAGGTGCACGGATGCCGTCCTAGCACGGCCTGGGGTGCACGGGGGCAGTCCTAGCACAGCGTACGTGAGCAGTTCTGGCACAACCAAGGCTTCCCTGCGCGCAGGAAGGTACGGCCCATGAGCATGACTGTATGATCTTTGAGTTATCATTGCCTTCCCAAGGGTCGTACCTCGGGTGCTGAAGGGTCGCAACTCCGTGTACCAAGAGTCGTAAAGTCGCGCGTCTCTCCAAGCGGCTGGAAAGGGAAATGTAGTAGAACTTGTCGACGATTTACTGATGGAAAGGAAGAATTTACGATTCAAAGGAAGAACTGATGAAACCGCCCAGATCAGAGAACATAGTAATCGGGAATGTAGGAAATCTGAGAAAGGACTGGAGAATCAAGGGGGAAAGTAAAGCAAAGAAAGAACTAGAAAATCATTGAAAGAAGAAGGTAAGCAAGGAGAGAAATAGTAAATCAAGGAGCAGACTTGTCAAGTAAAGAAACTGTATGTGAGGGAACTGTTGATCAAGGAAACAGTAACTGAAGGAAATACTGCTCAAGGAAATAGTAAGCGAAGGAAATACTGATCAAGGAAGAATTGTCAAAGAAATACTGATCAAGGAAAGAGTAAGTCAAGGTAACATAAGGTTAAAGGGAAATACTGATCAAGGACAAAAAGTTAAAGATCATATTGATTAAGGAAACAAACAGTAAATGGAAGAAAGAGTTGGCCTAATCAAGGGTACAACAAACTAATCAAAAAGGGGATAATATATCAGAGGGGAAAAAAACCATCGCATAGTTAATGAAAAAAAGAAAAAAAAAGAAATGCAGATGACTTGAGTCAGAGTAGGGGGAGAGCAGATTACATCAACAACTGAACGATCACAAGAAATATACCAAAAATGGGGGAAAAAATGTGAAACGAATCCAAATAAAACTGACGTATCAAGTGGAAATGAACGAACGGGAAAAAACTTGTGGCAGAAGACACGACTCTCGGGGGTAAACAATGATTTATACGTGAATAAAGATCTTCATACGTGAACTACGAATCTCATGCTTAAACAATGAATTATTATTGATAAAGATTTTCATGCGAATATTACGCTTTATATTAAGCGAAAACCACGCATCTCTAGAACAGACAACGAACACCAAGAACAGGCAAATCCCATGTATAAACAACGAATCTCAAGAACAAGCAAATGATCCTAAGACTAAAGAACAATATCAAGAACAAACTCAAGAACAAACAAGAAAGTTCAAGAAATAACAATGAACATCCAGAACAAACAATGAGTAAAGAATCTCTCGAACAAACAACGAATCTCCAGGACATACAACGAATGTCTCGAACAAACAACGAATCTCCAGGACATACAACGAATGTCTCGAACAAACAACGAATCTCCAGGAAATACAACGAACCTCAAGGACATACAACGAATCTCTCGAACAAAAACGAATCTCCAGGAAATACAACGAACCTCAAGGACATACAACGAATCTCTCGAACAAAAACGAATCTCCAGGAAATACAACGAACCTCAAGGACATACAACGAATCTCTCGAACAAACAACGAATCTCCAGGAAATACAACGAACCTCAAGGACATACAACGAATCTCTCGAACAAACAACGAGTCTCTCAAACAAACAACGAATCTCCAGAACAAAAAAACAGACAACGTAGCGTAATGAGGATGTGGAAGACCGACAGAAGGCCTTAAGATGTAGGAAATACGTCGCAGAAATTTACGTGTGCGAGAGACGGGGGTTGGGGGGAGATCGTCCCTCCCTCACCAGTCGCTGTGAAATGATCGTCAGGAGAGACAGTGTGTTCGCTGGGCATGATTATATGGCATTCGAGTACGTGGATAAGGAAATACTCAGCAGAGTGTCCACATCCTACAACTGGCCAGAACTACAATATGCTTCTCGTATTTGGTCACAGAGCACTTAGAGAACTAATAGAGAAGGTCCAGAAGAGGCCAACGAAGACAGTGCCAGAATAAAGAGTCGAGTTGCAGCGAGAGGTTGAAGGCTATACATTTGTCCACCATGGAAGAGAGAAAGGTAAGGGGACGCGATGACATAATAACAACCTTTTTAAGTTTTTAAAACCAGTTTGACGAGATCACCAGTGGACAGTTCTTCAAAAATGTAAAGGAAAAAAAAGAGAAAAACAGACCATAACTAAAGCAAATATTTTTTCTTTCAAAAGATGTAAATAAAGACTTTCATAGTATAAGATTAGTGGATGAATGAAATGAGTTATGCAGTTGTGAAAGTGGACAGCACAGCACACAAGTCTGAACAGTTGTATGATAATAACGCTCAGGAGATGAGGCCCCTCGAGTGTAGAACTCCTTCCCCGGACAGTATAAATAAGTAATTATACAGAAAACACACACACACACACACACGGACACGTAGATATACAAGCACACATACATACACCAAACGCACGTTTACATACAAGCACACATGCAAACACCACGCGCACGTACATATACTGGCACACATACACCACACGCATGTACATATACAAGCAGACACAAACACACCACATACGTATACAAGCACACACAAACACAACACACGCGCGTACATATACAAGCACACACAAACACACCACACGCACGTACATACACAAGAACACACAAACACACCACACACACGTACACACACAAGCACAAACAAACACACCACACGCACTTACATATACAAGCACACACAAACACAACACGCACGTACATGCACAAGCACACCACACGCACGTACATACATAAGCACACCACACGCACGTACATACACAAGCACACCACACGCACGTACATACACAAGCACACCACACGCACGTACATACACAAGCACACCACACGCACGTACATACACAAGCACACCACACGCACGTACATGCACAAGCACACCACACGCACGTACATACACAAGCACACCACACGCACGTACATACACAAGCACACCACACACACGTACACACACACAAGCACACACAAACACACCACACGCACTTACATATACAAGCACACACAAACACAACACGCACGTACATACACAAGCATACCACACACACGTACACACACACAAGCACACACAAACACACCACACGCACTTACATATACAAGCACACACAAACACAACACGCACGTACATACACAAGCACACCACACACACGTACATACACAAGCACACATCCACATGCAGGGAGTGAGCCCCAAGGCTGGTCCAGTGTCAGTATCAATCATTCCCTTTCCCGCGGCCACTCCTGACTCACTCTAATGTTACCTTCCCTCTAACATTACCTACATTTTCTTCCTCATGACTTCTAGAAATCTCCCTCCTCATCTTCAAGCAAAGTTCTCTTTCTTTTCGCAGCCCCCACACGAACTAGCCTTCCAGTTTCACATCACAGTTATTCTCCCTGTGTTGTTCGTCCTTCCTTGTTACCCATTTCTTATTTTCCACATTAGTCCATCTCAAAATGCTTGACATCTGGTAACGTGTCTGAGGTACCCCTGGTGACAACACTGGAATATAATTAAGTTTTCGAAAAGCCCAAGACCGTATCATTTTTAACAGTCCTTCAGAAGCCATTCAACTTCCTCAGTGGCTGTTCAACACACCCGCAGTGGCTGTTTAGTAGACCTCCAGTGGGTGTTGAACACACTTGCAGTGGCAGTTTAGTGGATATGCAATGGGTGTTGAACACACCTGCAGTGGCTTTTGAACATAACTGCAGTGGGTGTCCAGCAGATCCTCAGTGGGTGTTTCATCTAACCCGCCACTCACCAGACACTGCGGATGATCCTGTGTGAAGCACGGAGATATGAGTGTCTCGAACAACGGAACTATCACTGTGACTAGTTCGTCGTACAGTAACGAGTCTATAATATATATATATATATATATATATATATATATATATATATATATATATATATATATATATATATGGATGGTATTGCAGTGGAATTTATTAAAAAAGGGGGTGACTGTATTATTGACTGGTTGGTAAGGTTATTTAATGTATGTATGACTCATGGTGAGGTGCCTGAGGATTGGCGGAATGCGTGCATAGTGCCATTGTACAAAGGCAAAGGGGATAAGAATGAGTGCTCAAATTACAGAGGTATAAGTTTGTTGAGTATTCCTGGTAAATTATATGGGAGGGTATTGACTGAGAGGGTGAAGGCATGTACAGAGCATCAGATTGGGGAAGAGCAGTGTGGTTTCAGAAGTGGTAGAGGATGTGTGGATCAGCTGTTTGCTTTGCAGAATGTATGTGAGAAATACTTAGAAAAGCAAATGGATTTGTATGTAGCATTTATGGATCTGGAGAAGGCATATGATAGAGTGGATAGAGATGCTCTGTGGAAGGTATTAAGAATATATGGTGTGGGAGGAAAGTTGTTAGAAGCAGTGAAAAGTTTTTATCGAGGATGTAAGGCATGTGTACGTGTAGGAAGAGAGGAAAGTGATTGGTTCTCAGTGAATGTAGGTTTGCGGCAGGGGTGTGTGATGTCTCCATGGTTGTTTAATTTGTTTATGGATGGGGTTGTTAGGGAGGTGAATGCAGGAGTTTTGGAAAGAGGGGCGAGTATGAAGTCTGTTGTGGATGAGAGAGCTTGGGAAGTGAGTCAGTTGTTGTTCGCTGATGATACAGCGCTGGTGGCTGATTCATGTGAGAAACTGCAGAAGCTGGTGACTGAGTTTGGTAAAGTGTGTGAAAGAAGAAAGTTAAGAGTAAATGTGAATAAGAGCAAGGTTATTAGGTACAGTAGGGTTGAGGATCAAGTCAATTGGGAGGTAAGTTTGAATGGAGAAAAACTGGAGGAAGTAAAGTGTTTTAGATATCTGGGAGTGGATCTGGCAGCGGATGGAACCATGGAAGCGGAAGTGAATCATAGGGTGGGGGAGGGGGCGAAAATCCTGGGAGCCTTGAAGAATGTGTGGAAGTCGAGAACATTATCTCGGAAAGCAAAAATGGGTATGTTTGAAGGAATAGTGGTTCCAACAATGTTGTATGGTTGCGAGGCGTGGGCTATGGATAGAGTTGTGCGCAGGAGGATGGAGGTACTGGAAATGAGATGTTTGAGGACAATGTGTGGTGTGAGGTGGTTTGATCGAGTAAGTAACGTAAGGGTAAGAGAGATGTGTGGAAATAAAAAGAGCGTGGTTGAGAGAGCAGAAGAGGGTGTTTTGAAATGGTTTGGGCACATGGAGAGAATGAGTGAGGAAAGATTGACCAAGAGGATATATGTGTCGGAGGTGGAGGGAACGAGGAGAAGTGGGAGACCAAATTGGAGGTGGAAAGATGGAGTGAAAAAGATTTTGTGTGATCGGGGCCTGAACATGCAGGAGGGTGAAAGGAGGGCAAGGAATAGAGTGAATTGGATCTATGTGGTATACCGGGGTTGACGTGCTGTCAGTGGATTAAAACAGGGCATGTGAAGCGTCTGGGGTAAACCATGGAAAGCTGTGTAGGCATGTATATTTGCGTGTGTGGACGTATGTATATACATGTGTATGGGGGTGGGTTGGGCCATTGCTTTCGTCTGTTTCCTTGCGGTACCTCGCAAATGCGGGAGACAGCGACAAGAAAAAAAAAAAAAAAAAAAAAAAAAAAAAAAAAAATAAATATATATATATATATATATATATATATATATATATATATATATATGGGGCAGGACGTGGGGAAAATATTCTATTGCTGACGTGCCAGGAAAGATGTGAAATAGTCCCGCTATTCATGTACAGATCTCAGGGCCTAATTAACCATGGTCAAGTATACTCAAGTATACAGCCTTCATACAAACGTATAAAAAGATTTAACTTCACACTTTATTGAGTAAACTTACCTACGTAGTATGACTTCCAAACCTTAACGTTTGACGTGTTCTTTAAGAATTGCATTTTCAAGTGCACAAAAAGGCATACCTCCCGATCATTACTACTTCTGCAATTCAAAATTCTACATTGGACTCAAACTCTGTGTAAGCTGAGGCACAGTAGCCTATACGACACCTGACTAGATCTGCTTGTGTTCATGTCAAGAATCTGGACACATTAGTGTTGGTGACCCTGTCAAGGAAGAGGCCAACGTTTGGCAGCGTGAATGGATGACGTAGTGGAGGTAACGGTCATACTGGCCCCTCCTCCTCCTCCTCCTCCTGACGCGCCGATTCTCCGGCAGCAGAGACAGTTGCCAGCTACCCTCCAGATGAATGCCGGCGATCTGTATCCTTTTAGATAAAACTACGATCTAAGAGTTAAGGTTTCCCAGCAGATAAACGTGAACAAATTATCATCGTAAAATATGACGTGGTAAGTGTGTCATATGGCGCCGTGTGACAGTGTTGATCTACGTGTAGAGCGAGTTGTGGGGCATGCTCAGGCGGGCGTTATCTGGGTTTACGTCGGAAACTTAGTGCAAGTGTTTACCTCAAGTATACATAGTTTGGGGGTTTACCTGAAAGCGCCCGCATCCCTTGCCATGCGTACAACGGCGCCCGGCAAGCACACCGCGACCATGAGCACTTGACCATCAGCGTTGGGCAGAGCACCAGGCAAGGGGATCCTGGTCTCATTATGTGTACTGAGCAGTAGTCATCTGCTGGCGGCAGCACCGCTCAGCTCATCACACACTGCATTACGGCCACCTGAGTCTTAATCCCCTCACCCTCCGCGCTCTCCTGAGAACGTCTCAATGTGTGTGAAATCGTGAATTATTGTCTTACTACTTGCCTGGTTATTCTCTCTCTCTCTCTCTCTCTCTCTCTCTCTCTCTCTCTCTCTCTCTCTCTCTCTCTCTCTCTGTGTGTGTGTGTGTGTGTGTGTGTCACCAGAAAGCAAGGCAAACAAGATCAATATTACGGATATAAACAAAGTCGGATGATACGTGCACTCGGACTGATCCCCTTCATACCGTCCGGCTAATCCCCTCCCCCGCGTCGTCGGGCTTACTCCCCCTTCCCCATTAAGACGGATCCACCCACCCCCACAGTGACCTCTCGCGGTAAATGCGAGTCAGAGATGTGGGCCAAACACCAGCTCTGCATCATATCTGAGGGAGGGTTTCTAAGTCAACAGTGTTGGCGGCGGGCGGAGGAGATAGATTTGCGACTTACTACATCAAGTTTTCCAGGGTTGTTGCTTTAGGGTAGGGTTCCCGCGTCAGGGGGTTCCTGAACTCGGGAGTTTCGTAAGTTTAAGAAGCTTCTTAAGCCAGCGTTCATGTTGACGGTGTCCCAGATTGCAGTTGCTCGTGGCAGTGTGTGTGTGTGTGTGTGTGTGTGTGTGTGTGTGTGTGTGTGTGTGTGTGTGTGTGTGATGGGTATGAATGTGTTGCAATCGCCAGTGTTAGACACGTGCATGTGTCCTGTAAGTTGATGTGAGTGTGGGGTGTCGTGTGTATGGTTCTGGGGGACGGGCCCTGCCTGTCTATCACCGTATGTGACTGTTCATTTACATGTCAGCCAGGCGGAGTCTGTCCTTCCCACACACGCACACACACACACACACACACACACACACACACACACACACACACACACAAAGCGTTGGGGGCGGACAGAGGCCCTCACGTACATAGAGAGAGAGAGAGAGAGAGAGAGAGAGAGAGAGAGAGAGAGAGAGAGAGAGAGAGAGAGAGAGAGAGAGAGAGAGAGAGTAAAAAGACGAATGAATTCTGATTCGTTCTCTGTAGGTATACAGCCACGATGGAGGAGGAGTGGGCGGCTTGAGCCAGACAAGAGGCCAGCTCAGGGGCGTCTGGAGCGGCTATTGAGAAGATGGCATGTCTGCATGTTAGCGAGATGACGTCACGGGTCCTGGTACTACCTGAGTCACGCCCTGGCCCCTAGTCGTCACATGTAACGTCACACACTAGACTAACTAACTTACCTCCGACTGACCAGTGGCTGTTACGTTCCTACCGTGCCTCAGGCTGACCAATGGTTGGTTCTGTGGCTGTTGCGTTCTTACCGTACCCCAGGCTGACCAGTGGTTGGTCCCGTGGTTGTTACGTTGCTACCGTACCCCAGGCTGACCAGTGGTTGGTACTACCACCATATTGCTTCATTAACTCACCTCTGGCTGACCAGTGATTTATCTCTTGCCCTAGACCAGTGACTTATGTGTATGACGTCACCAGCTCGTCTGTGGTCATTCAGTGGCCGGTTCTCATGTCGTGTGACGTCATCTAAACATACGCTGGCAATCAGTTGTTATTTCTCACGTAATGTGATGTCACAAGCTGTAACCAGTTCCTATGTTATGACAACGACATCACCAGTTGATTTCAACTTACTCGTGCTATGTTACCAATGTATATGACGTCACCACCTCTCTAGCGACTTACCAATGACATGCACTCGTTAAATGACGTCACCAAATTGCCTACGACTGACCAATTAAATGTCCTTAAGTTAAATGACGTCACCATCTCACCTGCGACTGACCAAGTACAAGTTCACCTCCTCCGTGCATTCACGGGCCGCCCAGGGTCGAGCGCATAGGTTCGAATCCTGGTGGCGGCAGTCGGTCCACAGTTAACCCAGCTGTTCATCCACCTCTATGGGTTGTTCGATGAAATGGGTACCTGGTTCAGGCTTGGGTATATATATATATATATATATATATATATATATATATATATATATATATATATATATATATATATATATATATATAATACTTTATCGCTGTTTCTTGCATTGGCGAGGTAGCGTCAGGAAACAACAGACTTAAGATACAGCCATCCACTCCCATAACATTATACTTGATCGCCGTTGCTTGCGTTAGCGAGGAAGCGCCAGGAAACAGACTAAGAAAGATCCATGCACTCACTCACACACATATATACACATGTAGCGTTAATGAGATGGCCTTGATTAAGGCCTCAGTTGCCCCTGCCGTCTCAGCGTCTCAGCTAACGTAAGAGAAAATGACCTCACGGTCTCGCATGCGTCTGATCAGTGATATGTTAAATGACGTCAGTCACGTCACCCATCGCGCCTGCGACAGACCAACGACCGTTTTCCTAAGCTACATGACGTCACACGTACGTGACATGGTATACGTCATCGTGCACTGGCCACGGTGCGGACCCATCACAATGAAGTCTACATTACCCCGGCACACAGCTTCACACTGGCTCCAGTGGTCTGGCTGACCAGGTGTTAGAATGGACGTGCCATTCCTGCCTCCTCGTTCCTGATCCATCAAACTCTTGCTGTCTGCAGACGAGGCGCAGACTTTGTTAAGACTGCAGCGTCGCCATGTGATATTATTTTTATGTATCTTACTGATGAGGAAACGTCAAATTTGATTATATATATATATATATATATATATATATATATATATATATATATATATATATATATATATATATATATATATATTGTGGTAGGTCACAGTGATGCGTGTGATGCAGTATATGCTGATAACCACGAGGAATATGAAACACGATAAGCCCGAGTGCACTTTCCTTTGTAATCACATTCCCTAACGATGTGATTATACAAAGATGTGCACTCGCCTTATCGTGTTTCATTTTTCTCGTGTCTATCACCATATATATATATATATATATATATATATATATATATATATATATATATATATATATATATATATATATATCATTTATCTATATTTCATTTTATTATACTTTGTCGCTGTCTCCCGCGTTAGCGAGGTAGCGCAAGCAAACAGACGAAAGAATGGCCCAACCCACCCACATATACATGTATATACATAAACGCCCACACGCGCGTATATATATACATGTATATATATATATATATATATATATATATATATATATATATATATATATATATATATATGGCAAAAAGATTAAAAACCACCCTGGTGGTTCACGTGGTACTGGTAGTTAACGAGAGGTCCTGTTAGTTAACGAGGTCCTGGTAGTTAAGAAGTTCCTGATGGTAGGCTGTAACCAAGTGATGCAGCAACATGGCTGGCCAACAGTAACAATAAAACGAAGGGTATGTTATCGAAGACGAAGCTCCATCACTTATATACACCTCCAGGTCTTGTCGTCAACAAAGGTGGGGTGGGGGAGGCTGGGCTCCCAGTGAATTACGAGACGATTTAATTCATTTATCACTTTGCCGGAGTAAATTATCGATAAATGGGAAACACTCGTATATCTCAGATAATGCGTGGCATGGATAAAGCCACGGGAGATCCAGTGTGGTGATCTGCTGCTGTCTGGTAGATCAGTTCAGTCACTCACACTGACACAAGTCTGCGCCAACAGCTTTCGCGGCCATTCACCACGACGCCCGGGTCGTCCAGCCCAGCCTCTGGTACACAAGACTTCGGGAAGCAGTTGCCTTGTACAGTGGCTGGCGGACACGAAGTACACCATATGACGTGTACCTCGAACCTGCTCTCTCTCTCTCTCTCTCTCTCTCTCTCTCTCTCTCTCTCTCTCTCTCTCTCTCTCTCTCTCGATGGCCCAACCTTCTCCTGTAACATTAAGATATTCCAATCTCTCGTTTCGTTTCAGTAATTTCAGATCTCTTTATCATGGCTTTGATGTGCGCCAAACTGAACACTCCGGCCGACCAATTGTTGCCAACATTATCATAGCTGCAGACTTGCCACTTCTTCCATTTGTATAGACAGACAGCACGACATAGACGTATGTCGCTGTCTTACGACCAAAACAAGACGTAGGTCTGCGAAGATCATGATCCATCCACGAATTCGCCAATCCCCCTCAAAAGTAACAAATCCATAAATCACACGATGTATTCTTATACATCAAGGGAATCACTTATACAATAGGTGTTGTTGTGGTATGATGTGGGTCAGTGGTCAGGTCACTGGTATCAGCGAAGGCCTGACGTCAGGTTGACCTGGCCAGGTGTTTACTGCCGGTCAACAGCTGACGTCAGACGTGGTCAGGAGTCTCCTGCCGTCGGAGGTGTGGCACGTCGTCATGCACCCCTGCCGCCCTGAGCGACCTGCAACCCTGCCGCCCTACACCCATACTGTGTCACCCCTGCCGCCCTACACCTGTACTGTGCCACCCCTGCCACACTAACACCACCCCTACAGTGCCATCCCTGCCACCCAACACAATCTCCATAGTGCCACCCCTGCCATCATGAACGACCCCTACAGTGCTGCCCATGCCACCCTACACCACCCCTGCCACTATGAACCACCCCTACAGTGCCGCATCTGCCACCATATACCACCACACCACCTCTACAGTGCCGCCCCTACCACCCTGCACCGCCCTCACAGTGCCGCCCCTACCACCCTGCACCGCCCTCACAGTGCCGCCCCTACCACCCTGCACCGCCCTCACAGTGCCGCCCCCACCATTATGCACCACCCCTATAGGGTCATTCTTGCCACCCCACACAACCTCCATATTGCCGACCCTGCCACATTACACCACCCCTTCAGTGCCACACCTATACCACCCTTGCAGTACTACCTCTGCCGCCCTGCACCACCCCTGCCACGACCCCCACAGTGTCCACTGCCCCTGCACCACCACCTCCACACATCCCGTCACTCCGGGGGAGGGCGCTGCTGGCCTACAAAAGGATTTTTCAGGATGATGAATTTTTTCCCTGTATTGGCAAAATTGCACGTCCTTGAGCTGCCTTGAGGGAGGGAGGGAGGGAGGGAGGGAGGGAGGGAGGGAGGGAGGGAGAGAGAGAGAGAGAGAGAGAGAGAGAGAGAGAGAGAGAGAGAGAGAGAGAGAGAGAGAGAGAGAGAAAGCAGCACCAATAGAAACCACAGCTTGACTCATAGGTTGCACCACACACCAGCCAGCCTGCTAAGGAGAAACACCGCCTCTCTCTCTCTCTCTCTCTCTCTCTCTCTCTCTCTCTCTCTCTCTCTCTCTCTCTCTCTCTCTCTCTCTCTCTCTCCTGTTTAGATGAGCCTCATATGACTCTTGTCCAATGGGCATGTGTGGTCTGTGTTTGGTCCGTGCCCTCTGCCTCCACCAACACCATCCCTCCTCACCACCCTTTCTACCCTCCTGCCCCCACCCTCCCTCACGCTCCTCCCTCCCTCCCTCCTGCCCCACCTCACACCCTGCCTTCCCTGTCTATCTCCTCTCCCTCCCTCCCGCCGCGCCCTACTCCCATCCCAGCCTCCCTGCCTCCTGCCCCTCCATATCTGCCTGATTCCCGCCCCTCCTTTCCTTCCACTCCACCCTCTCTCCCTCACCGCCCGTCCCTCCCAGCCTCCCGCCCCTGTTCTCTTCCACCACCACCCACCCACCCTTCTTTCTTCCTTCCATCCCTACCTTCTGCTTCATCAACACACTTCTGTGGCACAGTCCACAGATACAGTCGATTGACACGGTCCACAGACACAGTCCACTGACACAGTCCACTGACGGAGTCCACAGACACAGTCCATTGTCACAGTCCACAGACACAGTCCACTGACACAGTACACAGACACAGTCCACAGATACACTCCACTGACACAGTACACAGACACAGTCCACAGATACAGTCCACTGACACAGTACACAGACACAGTCCACAGATACACTCCACTGACACAGTACACAGACACAGTCCACAGATACAGTCCACTGACACAGGACACAGACACAGTCCACAGATACACTCCACTGACACAGTACACAGACACAGTCCACAGATACATTCCACTGACACAGTACACAGACACAGTCCACAGATACAGTCCACTGACACAGTACACAGACACAGTCCACAGATACACTCCACTGACACAGTACACAGACACAGTCCACAGATACAGTCCACTGACACAGTACACAGACACAGTCCACAGATACAGTCCACTGACACAGTACACAGGCACAGTCCACAGATACAGTCCACTGACACAGTACACAGACACAGCCCACAGATACAGTCCACTGACACAGTACACAGACACAGTCCACAGATACACTCCACTGACACAGTACACAGACACAGTCCACAGATACACTCCACTGACACAGTACACAGACACAGTCCACAGATACAGTCACTGACACAGTACACAGACACAGTCCACAGATACACTCCACTGACACAGTACACAGACACAGCCCACAGATACACTCCACTGACACAGTACACAGACACAGTCCACAGATACAGTCCACTGACACAGTCCACGGACACAGTCCACTGACATAATGCACTGCCAACTCTACTGACGCAGTCCACTGACACACTGTACTGACCCAGTCCATTAAGACACTCTACTGACACAGACCACAAGCTCGCTACAGGAACAGTCTATTAACACAATCTACTGACAGTCCACTGTCGCGCTCTACTGACATAGCCCACTAACAGTACTGACCGAAGTCCACTAGTACACTACTGACAGTCCACTGTCGCGCTCTACTGACATAGCCCACTAACAGTACTGACCGAAGTCCACTAGTACACTACTGACAGTCCACTGTCGCGCTCTACTGACATAGCCCACTAACAGTACTGACCGAAGTCCACTAGTACACTACTGACAGTCCACTCGCACACTGTCTGTTACCTTAACACACGAACGGTGTCCTGTGAACAGTCAAATTACGCGTTCTGATGGTACAGTCCATTGATACAGTCACCTTGAGATAATCCACTCACACAGTCCATTGATACAGTCACCTTGAGATAATCCACTCACACAGTCTGCTGACAGTCCACTCCTATATCGACCCTCACAGTCACCTCATTTAGTCCAATCATAGCCCACACTTAGAAGCAACTCCTCTGCGCCAGCCTTAACCTTCCCTCAAATGAGCCGTTGATTGGAGCACTTCATACGTGTCCCAAACACCGAAGTGAACAAACCCACAATCTCCCTCCCCACAGTGACGACGCATCGCTACCACACCTCTCCCTCCCTCCCTCCCCACAGTGACGACGCACCGCTACCACTCCTCTCCCTCCCTCCCTCCCCACAGTGACGACGCACCGCTACCACTCCTCTCCCTCCCTCCCTCCCCACAGTGACGACGCACCGCTACCACTCCTCTCCCTCCCTCCCCACAGTGACGACGCACCGCTACCACTCCTCTCCCTCCCTCCCTCCCCACAGTGACGACGCACCGCTACCACTCCTCTCCCTCCCCTCCCTCCCCCACAGTGACGACGCACCGCTACCACTCCTCTCCCTCCCTCCCTCCCCACAGTGACGACGCACCGCTACCACTCCTCTCCCTCCCTCCCTTCCCACAGTGACGACGCACCGCTACCACTCCTCTCCCTCCCTCCCTCCCCACAGTGACGACGCACAGCTACCACTCCTCTCCCTCCCTCCCTCCCTCCCCACAGTGACGACGCACCGCTACCACTCCTCTCCCTCCCTCCCTCCCCACAGTGACGACGCACAGCTACCACTCCTCTCCCTCCCTCCCTCCCCACAGTGACGACGCACCGCTACCACTCCTCTCCCTCCCTCCCTCCCCACAGTGACGACGCACCGCTACCACTCCTCTCCCTCCCTCCCTCCCCACAGTGACGACGCACAGCTACCACTCCTCTCCCTCCCTCCCTTCCCACAGTGACGACGCACCGCTACCACTCCTCTCCCTCCCTCCCTTCCCACAGTGACGACGCACCGCTACCACTCCTCTCCCTCCCTCCCTTCCCACAGTGACGACGCACCGCTACCCACTCCTCTCCCTCCCTCCCTTCCCCACAGTGACGACGCACCGCTACCACTCCTCTCCCTCCCTCCCTCCCCACAGTGACGACGCACAGCTACCACTCCTCTCCCTCCCTCCCTCCCTCCCCACAGTGACGACGCACCGCTACCACTCCTCTCCCTCCCTCCCTCCCCACAGTGACGACGCACAGCTACCACTCCTCTCCCTCCCTCCCTCCCTCCCCACAGTGACGACGCACAGCTACCACTCCTCTCCCTCCCTCCCTTCCCACAGTGACGACGCACCGCTACCACTCCTCTCCCTCCCTCCCTCCCCACAGTGACGACGCACAGCTACCACTCCTCTCCCTCCCTCCCTTCCCACAGTGACGACGCACCGCTACCACTCCTCTCCCTCCCTCCCTCCCCACAGTGACGACGCACAGCTACCACTCCTCTCCCTCCCTCCCTCCCCACAGTGACGACGCACCGCTACCATCTCCTCTCCCTCCCTCCTCCCCACAGTGACGACGCACCGCTACCACTCCTCTCCCTCCCTCCCTCCCCACAGTGACGACGCACAGCTACCACTCCTCTCCCTCCCTCCCCACAGTGACGACGCACCGCTACCACTCCTCTCCCTCCCTCCCTCCCCACAGTGACGACGCACCGCTAACACTCCTCTCCCTCCCTCCCTCCCCACAGTGACGACGCACAGCTACCACTCCTCTCCCTCCCTCCCACAGTGACGACGCACCGCTATCACTCCTCTCCCTCCCTCCCTTCCCACAGTGGACGACGCACCGCTACCACTCCTCCTCCCTCCCTCCCTCCCTCCCCACAGTGACGACGCACCGCTACCACGCCTCTCCCTCCCTCCTCCCCACAGTGACGACGCACCGCTACCACTCCTCTCCCTCCCTCCCTCCCTCCCCACAGTCACGACGCACCGCTACCACTCTCTCCCTCCCTCCCTCCCCACAGTGACGACGCACCGCTACACTCCTCTCCCTCCCTCCCTCCCCACAGTGACGACGCACCGCTACCACTCCTCTCCTCCCTCCCTCCCTCCCACAGTGACGACGCCACCGCTAACACTCCTCTCCCTCCCTCCCTCCCCACAGTGACGACGCACCGCTACTACTCCTCTCCCTCCCTCCCCACAGTGACGACGCACCGCTACCACTCCTCTCCCTCCCTCCCTCCCTCCCCACAGTGACGACGCACCGCTAACACTCCTCTCCCTCCCTCCCTCCCCACAGTGACGACGCACCGCTACTACTCCTCTCCCTCCCTCCCCACAGTGACGACGCACCGCTACCACTCCTCTCCCTCCCTCCCTCCCTCCCTCCCCACAGTGACGACGCACCGCTACCACTCCTCTCCCTCCCTCCCTCCCCACAGTGACGACGCACCGCTACCACTCCTCTCCCTCCCTCCCTCCCCACAGTGACGACGCACCGCTACCACTCCTCTCCCTCCCTCCCTCCCCACAGTGACGACGCACCGCTACCACTCCTCTCCCTCCCTCCCTCCCCACAGTGACGACGCACCGCTACCACTCCTCTCCCTCCCTCCCTTCCCACAGTGACGACGCACCGCTACCACTCCTCTCCCTCTCCCTCCTCCACCCACCAGGCTCTCTCCCCTTGGAGCTGCGTGTTTCACCGGGGTGACACACACACTTGCAAGGCCCATCAAGGTGCATGGCAGCAGAGATACACGATAGCACAGGATGTTCAAAGATGGGGCCCGCCCCCCTCCCCTCACAAGTGAAGAACTCCCCTCCTGTGTCATTACAAACTGGTAATTACAAATAGGCAACCATGAACACACACACACACACACACACACACACACACACACACACACACACACACACACCTGGGTCTCTCACAGTTTGTTCGCAAAATCGACCTTCAGATTCCCTGTCATGCAGGTCGGCTCACACCAAGCCGCTGTTTCTACCGTCTGTGTCTTCTCCACATCTTACTATACACTAATATGTGCCACGACATCTTCTTACCACAGAGTAAGATATATGAATAAATAGTCATTACGGTAAAATAATAAAGATACTCTCAGAAACACAGATAAGGGCAGGGATTCCACTGGGTTGAGGTGAAACTTTTTTTTTTTTTGAGGTGGTCGACTGACTGTATAGTTATTCAGGTGTGGCGAGATGTGCGCTGCCTGACCACGACGTTGGCGCATCAGACGCTCTGGCTTTTTGCTGCGCCTAGACCGCTCCTTGTATGCACGCTGATTCACAAGACAGCCTCAGAAATGGAGGAAGTAACAGATGATAAGCCATGATGAAAGGCTTCATATTCTGGGAACGAGAGCGATAAAAACAAATGTTTACGAAGCTGTGAGGCCCTTCCCTCGTGTCCAGCAGGTGCCAAGCTTCTGCGTCCTTCCTTCATATCCAGCTGAAGCACGGCTTTGGCCTCCTTCATATCCAGCTGAAGCACGGCTTTGGCCTCCTTCATATCCAGCTGAAGCACGGCTTTGGCCTCCTTCATATCCAGCTGAAGCACGGCTTTGGCTTCCTTCGTATCCATCTGAAGCACGGCTTTGGTCTCCTTCATATCCAGCTGAAGCACGGCTTTGGCTTCCTTCGTATCCATCTGAAGCACGGCTTTGGCCTCCTTCATATCCAACTGAAGCACAACTTTGGCCTCCTTCTTATCCAGCTGAAGCACGGCTTTGGTCTCCTTCATATCCAGCTGGAGCACGACTTTGGCTTCCTTCATATCCATCTGAAGCACGGCTTTGGCCTCCTTCATATCCAACTGAAGCACAGCTTTGGCCTCCTTCATATCCAGCTGAAGCACGGCTTTGGTCTCCTTCATATCCAGCTGGAGCACGACTTTGGCTTCCTTCATATCCATCTGAAGCACGGCTTTGGCCTCCTTCATATCCAACTGAAGCACAGCTTTGGCCTCCTTCATATCCAGCTGAAGCACGGCTTTGGTCTCCTTCATATCCAGCTGGAGCACGACTTTGGCCTCCTTCATATCCAGCTATAGCACGACTTTGGCCTCCTTCATATCCAGCTGGAGCTCGGCTTTGGCCTCCTTTCTTTCACATCGACGAGGAGTGAGGCTTTAGCTTCTTTTGTTCACATACAGCAAGTGCGTCTTTCGATCACATCCATTACATTCGGAGCTTAGGCGTCTTTCGTTCACATCCAGGAGGTACTTGGCTGTGATGTCTATCCTTCATATCCAGCAGGTGTCAAGCTCTGGCATCTGTCCTTCACATCCAGCAGATACCGGGTTGGGGCGCCCTTGCTTCGTATCCAGTGGGGGGTCACCAACTCTGGCATCCGCCCTGCATACCTAGAGCACGGGCGAGGCTTCCACGTCTCTTCCCTTCATTTCCAGCCGGAGTGTCCTTCAGCGTCGCTTGCAGAGGAAGACGAGCGGTAGATCGTACAGCGCGGGCATAAATGCACCTCATACAAGCAAGATGTGTTCCCGCTGGAGCCCGGCGGAGTGTGGTGGGAAGTGACGGGGGCCAGAGAGGGAGTGTGTGTTTATGCCAGGTGTTGGACACCCAGTAAACACGTCGGTAGCTGCAGTGCCGACCACGTTGAACGTTATATATACTGCTCCTGTACAGCCATATGGAGAGATTTTTAGGACTCTTGTCCCAAATAAACGCGAGGTAAATTCACTTAAATTACTTAGAATTATAAATTCGTATCATCAAAGTATATCTTTTGTTAACGAAACATTCCACACAAGAGTGTTGGCGATTACGTAACGGTAGTGGATAGCAGATTATCCCTTACTCTTCCCAGCCGTTTACAAACTACTCAAAACTATTTTCTACGGAATTTTCCGAGGGCGTGGGTGTCGTGTTGAGGGCGTGGGTGTCGTGTTGAGGTGGCTTGGGTTTCGTGCTGAGGGTGTGGGTGTCGTGTTGAGGTGGTGTGGGTGTCGTGTTGAGGTGGTGTGGGTGTCGTGTTGAGGTGGTGTGGGTTTCGTGCTGAGGGTGTGGGTGTCGTGTTGAGGTGGTGTGGGTGTCGTGTTGAGGTGGTGTGGGTTTCGTGCTGAGGGTGTGGGTGTCGTGTTGAGGTGGTGTGGGTGTCGTGTTGAGGTGGTGTGGGTTTCGTGCTGAGGGTGTGGGTGTCGTGTTGAGGTGGTGTGGGTGTCGTGTTGAGGTGGCGTGGGTTTCGTGCTGAGGGTGTGGGTTTCGTGCTGAGGGTGTGGGTGTCGTGTTGAGGGTGTGGGTGTCGTGTTGAGGGTGTGGGTGTCGTGTTGAGGTGGCGTGGGTGTCATGTAGAGGGCGTGGGTGTCGTGTTGGGTTGACTTTAGGGCCCATCAGTGGATGCCATTCGGAGGAAGGAAGGCGCTCAACCTTTACATTCCCAGTGGTTCCTAAACAAGATGGAATACAATTTCTTTACTGAAAAAAAAAAAAATGATGCGATAGGAAAAAAAAAATCTCTGAAAACGTGGAGTGCCAAGCGCCGTTCGCTGCAACACCAGGAGGAGTGCGAGCCCAGCTGCACCGGAGTCACACAGGTAATCGTGCCCCGAGGGCGGGCGTACGACAATGACTGTGCTTCTTAAGAGTACAGGTGCTAGAGCCCAAACTCCGCCATACTTATAAACATTGTCATGATATGAGCAATGTGGACCGGGGAAACTTCCAGATCTGTCCTACTTAAGAGAGAAAACGGAATATGTGTGGATCAGGTGTTTGCTTTGAAGAAGAAGTGTGAGAAATACTTTGAAAAACATATGGATTTGTGTGTGGCATTTATCGATCAGGTGAAGGCATATAATAGGGTTGATAGAGATGCTTTGTGGAAGGTCTTAAGAGTATATGGTGAAGGAGGTAATCTGCTAGAAGCAGAGTTTTTATTAAGGGTGTAAGGCGTGTGTACGAGTAGGAAGAGAGGAGAGTGATTGGTTCCCAGTGAAGGTCGGTCTGTGGCAAGGGTGTGTGATGTCACCATGGTTGTTTAATTTGTTTATGGATGGGGTGGTGAGGGAGGTAAATGCAAGAGTTTTGGAGAGAGGGGCAAATATGCAGGCTGTTAGGGATGAGAGGGCCTGGGAGTTGAGTCACCTGTTGCTCGCCGATGATACAGTTGATTCAAGTGAGAAACTACAGAAGTTGGTGAGATGAGTTTGGAATAGTGTGTGAAAGGAGAAAGTTAAGAGTAAATATGAATAATATCAAGGTTATTCGTACAGCAGGGTTGAGGGACAAGTTAGTTAGGATGTAAGTTTGAATGGAGAAAAAACTGGAGGAAGTGAAGTGTGTTAGATATTTGGGAGTGGACTTAGCAGCGAATGGAACCATGCAAACGGAAGTGTCATAGAGTGGGGGAGGGGGCGAAGGTTCTGGGAGCGATGAAGAATGTGTGAAAAGAGAACGTTATCTCGGAGAGCAAAAATGGGTATGCTTGAAGAATTAGTAGTTCCAACAATATCACATGGTTTCGAGGCATGGGCTTTAGATAGAGTTGTGCAGAGGTGGGTGGATGTGTTGGAAATGAAATGTTTGAGGACAATATGTGGTGTGAGGTGGTTTGATCGAGTAAGTAATGAAAGGGTAAGAGAGATGTGTGGTAATAAGAAAGAGTGTGGTTGATACAGCAGAAGAGGGAGTATTAAAATGGTTTGGATATATGGAGGGAATGAGTGAGGAAAGGTTGACAATGAGGATATATGTGTCAGAAGTTGGGGGAATAAGGAGAAGCGAGAGACCAAACTGGAGCTGGAAAGATGAAGTGAAAAAGAATGAGCCATCGGGGCCTGAATATCCAGGATGGTGAAAGGTGTGCGCGGAACAGAGTGAATTGAAACTATTTGGCATACTGGGGTCAACGTGCCGTCAATGGACTGAACCAGGGCGTTTGAAACGTCTGGTTAAACCACGTGGGGCCTGGTAGTGCATAGGGAATTATGGTTCCGATGCATTACACATGACAGCTCGTGTACGGATGTAAGTGAATGTGGCCTTTCTTCGTGTGTTTCTTGGCGCTACCTCGCTGACACAGGGAGTGGCGATGCTGTTTCCTGTATTGTGAAGTGGCGTCGGGAATGGATGAAGGCAAGCAGGTATGAATGTGCACACGTGTATATGTGTATGTGTACATGTAAGTATATTGGAAACGATCACAATTTTGCGCGTGATCAAGATATTCCTATGAGTCCGCGGGGAAAATGAAACACGAAAAGTTCCCAAGTGCACTTTCGTGTAATAATAATCACATCATCAGGGGAGACACAAGAGAGAAATATATCAGTCAGTTGATATACATCGAAGAGACGAAGCTAGAACGCCATTTGGTAAACATGTTTACCAAATGGCGTCCTAGCTTCGTCTCTTCGATGTCTATCAACTGACTTATATTTCTCTCTTGTGTCTCCCCTGATGATGTGATTACTGCACGAAAGTGCACTTGGGAACTTTTCGTGTTTCATTTTCCTCGTGGACTCATAGGAATGTAAGGTAGTAAAAGCTTTGCGGAAGATGAAAGCCGGCTGGTATTGCAGTGGAATTTATTAAAAAAGGGGGTGACTGTATTGTTGACTGGTTGGTAAGGTTATTTAATGTATGTATGACTCATGGTGAGGTGCCTGAGGATTGGCGGAATGCGTGCATAGTGCCATTGTACAAAGGCAAAGGGGATAAGAGTGAGTGCTCAAATTACAGAGGTATAAGTTTGTTGAGTATTCCTGGCAAATTATATGGGAGGGTATTGATTGAGAGGGTGAAGGCATGTACAGAGCATCAGATTGGGGAAGAGCAGTGTGGTTTCAGAAGTGGTAGAGGATGTGTGGATCAGGTGTTTGCTTTGAAGAATGTATGTGAGAAATACTTAGAAAAGCAAATGGATTTGTATGTAGCATTTATGGATCTGGAGAAGGCATATGATAGAGTTGATAGAGATGCTCTGTGGAAGGTATTAAGAATATATGGTGTGGGTGGCAAATTGTTAGAAGCAGTGAAAAGTTTATATCGAGGATGTAAGGCATGTGTACGTGTAGGAAGAGAGGAGAGTGACTGGTTCTCAGTGAATGTAGGTTTGCGGCAGGGGTGTGTGATGTCTCCATGGTTGTTTAATTTATTTATGGATGGGGTTGTTAGGGAGGTAAATGCAAGAGTTTTGGAAAGAGGGGCAAGAATGAAGTCTGTTGTGGATGAGAGAGCTTGGGAAGTGAGTCAGTTGTTGTTCGCTGATGATACAGCGCTGGTGGCTGATTCATGTGAGAAACTGCAGAAGCTGGTGACTGAGTTTGGTAAAGTGTGTGAAAGAAGAAAGTTAAGAGTAAATGTGAATAAGAGCAAGGTTATTAGGTACAGTAAGCTTGAGGGTCAAGTCAATTGGGAGGTTAGCTTGAATGGAGAAAAACTGGAGGAAGTAAAGTGTTTTAGATATCTGGGAGTGGATCTGGCAGGGGATGGAACCATGGAAGCGGAAGTGAATCATAGGGTGGGGGAGGGGGCGAAAATTCTGGGAGCCTTGAAGAATGTGTGGAAGTCGAGAACATTATCTCGGAAAGCAAAAATGGCTATGTTTGAAGGAATAGTGGTTCCAACAATGTTGTATGGTTGCGAGGCGTGGGCTATGGATAGAGTTGTGCGCAGGAGGGTGGATGTGCTGGAAATGAGATGTTTGAGGACAATGTGTGGTGTGAGGTGGTTTGATCGAGTAAGTAATGTAAGGGTAAGAGATATGTGTGGAAATAAAAAGAGCGTGGTTGAGAGAGCAGAAGAGGGTGTTTTGAAATGGTTTGGGCACATGGAAAGAATGAGTGAGGAAAGATTGACCAAGAGGATATATGTGTCGGAAGTGGAGGGAACGAGGAGAAGTGGGAGACCAAATTGGAGGTGGAAAGATGGAGTGAAAAAGATTTTGAGTGATCGGGGCCTGAACATGCAGGAGGGTGAAAGGCGGGCAAGGAATAGAGTGATTTGCATCGATGTGGTATACCGGGGTTGACGTGCTGTCAGTGGATTGAATCAGGGCATGTGAAGCGTCTGGGGTAAACCATGGAAAGCTGTGTGGGGCCTGGATGTGGAAAGGGAGCTGTGGTTTCGGGCATTATTGCATGACAGCTAGAGACTGAGTGTGAACGAATGAGGCCTTTGTTGTCTTTTCCTAGCGCTACCCCGCACACATGAGGGGGGAGGGGGATGGTATTCCATGTGTGGCGAGGTGGCGATGGGAATGAATAAAGGTAGAGTGTGAATTGTGTGCATGGGTATATATGTATGTGTCTGTGTGTGTATATATATGTGTACATTGAGATGTATAGGTATGTATATTTGCGTGTGTGGACGTGAGTGTGTGTATACATTGTGTATGGGGGTGGGTTGTGCCATTTTCTTTCGTCTGTTTCCTTGCGCTACCTCGCAAACGCGGGAAACAGCGACAAAGCAAGATGAAAAATATAATAATATATATATATATATATATATATATATATATATATATATATATATATATATATATATATATATATATATATATATATATATATATATATATATTTCTCACATACATTCTTCAAAGCAAACACCTGATCCACACATCCTCTACCACTTCTGAAACCACACTGCTCTTCCCCAATCTGATGCTCTGTACATGCCTTCACCCTCTCAATCAATACCCTCCCATATAATTTACCAGGAATACTCAACAAACTTATACCTCTGTAATTTGAGCACTCACTCTTATCCCCTTTGCCTCTGTACAATGGCACTATGCACGCATTCCGCCAATCCTCAGGCACCTCACCATGAGTCATACATACATTAAATAACCTTACCAACCAGTCAACAATACAGTCACCCCCTTTTTTAATAAATTCCACTGCAATACCATCCAAACCTGCTGCCTTGCCGGCTTTCATCTTCCGCAAAGCTTTCACTACCTCTTCTCTGTTTACCAAATCATTTTCCCTAACCCTCTCACTTTGCACACCACCTCGACCAAAACACCCTATATCTGCCACTCTATCATCAAACACATTCAACAAACCTTCAAAATACTCACTCCATCTCCTTCTCACATCACCACTACTTGTTATCACCTCCCCATTTGCGCCCTTCACTGAAGTTCCCATTTGCTCCCTTGTCTTACGCACTTTATTTACCTCCTTCCAGAACATCTTTTTATTCTCCCTAAAATTTAATGATACTCTCTCACCCCAACTCTCATTTGCCCTTTTTTTTCACCTCTTGCACCTTTCTCTTGACCTCCTGTCTCTTTCTTTTATACATCTCCCACTCAATTGCATTTTTTCCCTGCAAAAATCGTCCAAATGCCTCTCTCTTCTCTTTCACTAATACTCTCACTTCTTCATCCCACCACTCACTACCCTTTCTAATCAACCCACCTCCCACTCTTCTCATGCCACAAGCATCCTTTGCGCAATCCATCACTGATTCCCTAAATACATCCCATTCCTCCCCCACTCCCCTTACTTCCATTGTTCTCACCTTTTTCCATTCTGTACTCAGTCTCTCCTGGTACTTCCTCACACAGGTCTCCTTCCCAAGCTCACTTACTCTCACCACCTTCTTCACCCCAACATTCACTCTTCTTTTCTGAAAACCCATACAAATCTTCACCTTAGCCTCCACAAGATAATGATCAGACATCCCTCCAGTTGCACCTCTCAGCACATTAACATCCAAAAGTCTCTCTTTCGCACGCCTGTCAATTAACACGTAATCCAATAACGCTCTCTGGCCATCTCTCCTACTTACATAAGTATACTTATGTATATCTCGCTTTTTAAACCAGGTATTCCCAATCATCAGTCCTTTTTCAGCACATAAATCTACAAGCTCTTCACCATTTCCATTTACAACACTGAACACCCCATGTATACCAATTATTCCCTCAACTGCCACATTACTCACCTTTGCATTCAAATCACCCATCACTATAACCCGGTCTCGTGCATCAAAACCCCTAACACACTCATTCAGCTGCTCCCAAAACACTTGCCTCTCATGATCTTTCTTCTCATGCCCGGGTGCATATGCACCAATAATCACCCACCTCTCTCCATCAACTTTCAGTTTTACCCATATTAATCGAGAATTTACTTTCTTATATTCTATCACATACTCCCACAACTCCTGTTTCAGGAGTATTGCTACTCCTTCCCTTGCTCTTGTCCTCTCACTAACCCCTGACTTTACTCCCCAGACATTCCCAAACCACTCTTCCCCTTTACCCTTGAGCTTCGTTTCACTCAGAGCCAAAACATCCAGGTTCCTTTCCTCAAACTTAGAAAAGCAAATGGATTTGTATGTAGCATTTATGGATCTGGAGAAGGCATATGATAGAGTTGATAGAGATGCTCTGTGGAAGGTATTAAGAATATATGGTGTGGGAGGAAAGTTGTTAGAAGCAGTGAAAAGTTTTTATCGAGGATGTAAGGCATGTGTACGTGTAGGAAGAGAGGAAAGTGATTGGTTCTCAGTGAATGTAGGTTTGCGGCAGGGGTGTGTGATGTCTCCATGGTTGTTTAATTTGTTTATGGATGGGGTTGTTATGGAGGTAAATGCAAGAGTTTTGGAAAGAGGGGCAAGTATGAAGTCTGTTGGGGATGAGAGAGCTTGGGAAGTGAGTCAGTTGTTGTTCGCTGATGATACAGCGCTGGTGGCTGATTCATGTGAGAAACTGCAGAAGCTGGTGACTGAGTTTGGTAAAGTGTGTGGAAGAGGAAAGTTAAGAGTAAATGTGAATAAGAGCAAGGTTATTAGGTACAGTAGGGTTGAGGGTCAAGTCAATTGGGAGGTGAGTTTGAATGGAGAAAAACTGGAGGAAGTGAAGTGTTTTAGATATCTGGGAGTGGATCTGGCAGCGGATGGAACCATGGAAGCGGAAGTGGATCATAGGGTGGGGGAGGGGGCGAAAATTCTGGGGGCCTTGAAGAATGTGTGGAAGTCGAGAACATTATCTCGGAAAGCAAAAATGGGTATGTTTGAAGGAATAGTGGTTCCAACAATGTTGTATGGTTGCGAGGCGTGGGCTATGGATAGAGTTGTGCGCAGGAGGATGGATGTGCTGGAAATGAGATGTTTGAGGACAATGTGTGGTGTGAGGTGGTTTGATCGAGTGAGTAACGTAAGGGTAAGAGAGATGTGTGGAAATAAAAAGAGCGTGGTTGAGAGAGCAGAAAAGGGTGTTTTGAAGTGGTTTGGGCACATGGAGAGAATGAGTGAGGAAAGATTGACCAAGAGGATATATGTGTCGGAGGTGGAGGGAACGAGGAGAAGTGGGAGACCAAATTGGAGGTGGAAAGATGGAGTGAAAAAGATTTTGTGTGATCGGGGCCTGAACATGCAGGAGGGTGAAAGGAGGGCAAGGAATAGAGTGAATTGGAGCGATGTGGTATACCGGGGTTGACGTGCTGTCAGTGGATTGAATCAAGGCATGTGAAGCGTCTGGGGTAAACCATGGAAAGCTGTGTAGGTATGTATATTTGCGTGTGTGGACGTATGTATATACATGTGTATGGGGGGGGTTGGGTCATTTCTTTCGTCTGTTTCCTTGCGCTACCTCGCAAACGCGGGAGACAGCGACAAAGTATAATAAAAAAAAATAAATATATATATATATATATATATATATATATATATATATATATATATATATATATATATATATATATATATATATATTATGGAAGACTGTGGTCATCGTAAGATTATATTACGGTCCCTGGGTAGTGTAGACAGACCAGGACAACTTCAGATTACACTAATTCTGGATGATCCTGCCGACCCCGCCACGGTCCTGCTGGCCCTACCACGGACCGAGCTCTCACAAACGAGACATGTGAGCCACTTTATTGTTGACTCCGTGACGAGGAAACATAAACCTGGCCTATCCTGCTCACTCTCTTCTTTTCAATGATTTTTCTTCAGAGTTTTCTGATATCACACCATCGAACTGGCTATGTACAGGTATGTTAGTAGAACAGCAAAACTGGCTGGAGTTATATTTACGTACAGGTATGTTGGTAGAACAGCAAAACTGGCTGGGGTCATATATATTCTGCAGGTGTTAACCCCCCCGACGCCCACGCCCCCTAAAGTACAACACACATTCCTATCTTCTCAGTAAAACAGTCGTGCATATTATTATTTACCCTTCATAATCGAGTTGATGTTGTCAGTGTTGTTGCAAGGAAAACGAATATGTGTTTTATCTGGACTACAAACAATGAACTCTGGGAAAATGTTATACTGTTCAGTACCGAGGGAAAAATGTCGGTGCATTTGTTTATACATTCACACTGCCGCGCCTCACCCCTGAACTCTCTAGGTTCAGCGGGAATATTATGAACTGTGCCACCTCGATGACACACACATATGAGTACCGTCAACCCACTGGATAGACGAAGAAGTCAAACGAAATCACACACACACACACACACACACACACACACATATATATATATATATATATATATATATATATATATATATATATATATATTTTTTTTTTTTTTTTTTTGCTTTGTCGCTGTCTCCCGCGTTTGCGAGGTAGCGCAAGGAAACAGACGAAAGAAATGGCCCTACCCACCCCCATACACATGCATATACATACGTCCACACGCGCAAACATACATACCTACACAGCTTTCCATGGTTCACCCCAGACGCTTCACATGCCCTGATTCAATCCACTGACAGCACGTCAACCCCGGTATACCACATCGCTCCAGTTCACTCTATTCCTTGCCCTCCTTTCACCCTCCTGCATGTTCAGGCCCCGATCACACAAAATCTTTTTCACTCCATCTTTCCACCTCCAATTTGGTCTCCCTCTTCTCCTCGTTCCCTCCACCTCCGACACATATATCCTCTTGGTCAATCTTTCCTCACTCATTCTCTCCATGTGCCCAAACCATTTCAAAACACCCTCTTCTGCTCTCTCAACCACGCTCTTTTTATTTCCACACATCTCTCTTACCCTTACGTTACTTACTCGATCAAACCACCTCACACCACACATTGTCCTCAAACATCTCATTTCCAGCACATCCATCCTCCTGCGCACATCTCTATCCATAGCCCACGACTCGCAACCATACAACATTGTTGGAACCACTATTCCTTCAAACATAGCCATTTTTGCTTTCCGAGATAATGTTCTCGACTTCCACACATTCTTCAAGGCTCCCAGAATTTTCGCCCCCTCCCCCACCCTATGATCCACTTCCGCTTCCATGGTTCCATCCGCTGACAGATCCACTCCCAGATATCTAAAACACTTCACTTCCTCCAGTTTTTCTCCATTCAAACTTACCTCCCAATTGACTTGACCCTCAACCCTACTGTACCTAATAACCTTGCTCTTATTCACATTTACCCTTAACTTTCTTCTTTCACACACTTTACCAAACTCAGTCACCAGCTTCTGCAGTTTCTCACATGAATCAGCCACCAGCGCTGTATCATCAGCGAACAACAACTGACTCACTTCCCAAGCTCTCTCATCCCCAACAGACTTCATACTTGCCCCTCTTTCCAAAACTCTTGCATTCACCTCCCTAACAACCCCATCCATAAACAAACTAAACAACCATGGAGACATCACACACCCCTGCCGCAAACCTACATTCACTGAGACCCAATCACTTTCCTCTCTTCCTACACGTACACATGCCTTACATCCTCGATAAAAACTTTTCACTGCTTCTAACAACTTGCCTCCCACACCATATATTCTTAATACCTTCCACAGAGCATCTCTATCAACTCTATCATATGCCTTCTCCAGATCCATAAATGCTACATACAAATCCATTTGCTTTTTCTAAGTATTTCTCACATACATTCTTCAAAGCAAACACCTGATCCACACATCCTCTACCACTTCTGAAACCACACTGCTCTTCCCTAATCTGATGCTCTGTACATGCCTTCACCCTCTCAATCAATACCCTCCCATATAATATATATATATATATATATATATATATATATATATATATATATATATATATATATATATATATATATATATATGTATGTGTGTGTGTATGTGTGTGTGTATGTGTGTGTGTGTGTGTGTGTGTGTGTGTGTGTGTGTGTGTGTGTCAATGTGTGTGTGTGTGTCAGTAGACTATGTTGTACGGCGGCCTACACAGTGGTGGTCAAGGTGTGCTCAAGCCTCACCTGTAGGGCCACCGTGGCCCCGCAGGCCGCATCAGTATAATGAGACACCGTGTAGTGTGAGTGTACCGTGGCCGCTGAGGGAGCTGTCCCACCCGGCATTTAATTAGGTGATGGTGGCGGTGCAGGAGCGGCCTCAGACAGCTGCTGCTGCTGGTACGTAGCCAGGCAGGAAGGAACTGCCGCCCCACGGGGTCTAGTCAAGACTATATCGGCGTGGGACGGAGGGGTGGAAATGCCATTGGCACGGGAGGTAGGAACATGTTATCGGGAACATACCGGACATGGAGGCTGCAGCACAGAGACGTTATCGGCACGAGGCACATCGGTGGCACGGCGCGGGTGAGTCGCAGTCCACGCGGGGAACAAACGTCGAAGGAACTCGGGTTGGAGAGACTGCCGCCAGAAGACGCAACACGAGATGCTGTCACGACGAACCTGGAGAGGAGGCTGTCGCTACGAGGAGGCCAGGGTGACGGTATCAGCACTGGGCAGATATGATCAGGGCTGCCGGACATTACGAACACGGGGCGGGCAGGGTTGATGCGGCACGGGCAAGGGAAGTACAGGACGAGGCGAAGAGCAAGGCTGTGGCGTCTGAGTCGAGTAGATGCTTTCGGCACAGAGGTGGAAGGATACGTGAGTAGAAGGTAGGTAGATGCGGACTGTGTGGGGGTACAGGCCGGGAGGACGTGGTTTATGCGGACTCCTGTGAAAGGTCCTGAAAGATGGATGATATGGCGAGGTGCCACATGCAGGTCCACAACACATAAAACCTCACACCTGCAGGTCCACAACACATACGCTTCTCACCTACAGGTCCCACAACACATATAACCACCTTGTTCGTCCTAGAGTTTCCCCTGTGTTCACAAAACTCATTCTTCCCTAAGATCTCTAATTACTGACGTATGAAGCAATACATATGACTACACACATACATACTCCACTTCAATCATAAAGACGGAGGGAGGAGCGAAAAGCTCACGGCACCTCCCTAGCACTTTAGTATCTGCACTCAGCTGGAATGTAAACAAGAGGCAGGAGAGGTTTTCAAGAAAGAACATATACAAACGTCGTTCATATCTATAAGAAAGGAGGCTAGGAAGAGTCACTGAATTACAGAAACAGTCTCCCTGACGAGTGTGGTCAGTCAGGCTGAGGAAGAGATAAGCAGAAAGCAAATGAATGACTTTCTACAGAGGAGATAATACCTCGGTGAGAGACAGCGTGATTTGAGGGAGACGAGGTAATGTGTAAAGAACCTCTTCGATTTCAACGTAAGAGTGAGCTCTGTCTTATACGAAAGAGAAGGCAGGGTAGGTTGCTTGTATATGGACTGCCGGAAAGCATTTGACGCTGTGCCGTATGGGAGGCTGATTATGGAACTGAATTACCCAACAGGAAGGAAGGGGGGACTCCTTCAGTGGATAGAAGATTGTATTTGTGGACGGATTTCACGAGAGCTTTCTCAAACTGGGTTAAGGTCACCAACGGAGTGCCGAACGGTTCTCTCTGGGACCATTACTGTTCTTGACGTGAGTGGACTTGATGGAAGGAAGGGACTGGTGACGGAATATGTTGGCAGATGATACAAGTCATGAGAGAGGTAAGAAGCGTGGAGCGTTGCATCACCTTACAAGGGGACGTTGACAGACTCCAAAGTTTTTTTTTGAGGAAATGATGAAGTTCATCCAGAGTATATGCAAAATAATGAGGACGAGTTCCATCGAAATAAGACTTCGGTGTGATTTATCATCTACCAGGAAATAAGCTGGATAAAGGGAGACTAGAGTCGACCTCGTCCCTATCCTGTCGCCAGAGTTCCACCCCAAGAGAATAGTTGAGGAGACCAACTGTGTGTTGGCAAGTATGAATATTATATTCACTTTCATGGTTAAGGAAATACTCAGGCTGCTTCGGCCCTAAATACGGCCCAAAACTAGAATATGCTCACTATGTTTGGACACCGCACCAGAGGCAAATAATAGAGAAGGTCCAGAGGAAGGCAACAAAGATGGCACCCAAATTAAGAGAGCTAAGTCACAGGGAACAGCTAGAGGCTTTAAAGTTGCCGACCTTTGAGGAGACAAGAGTGAGCGGTCGTCAACATCGGAACCTTTACATCTTTAATACACTGATGACGTAGACACAGTAAATAGTTCTTCGGGAGGTGTAGGGAGGGAGCAACCTGTGGTCACGGCATGAAACGAAGCAAGGTTAAGGAAGATGTGGAGTGCCTGTAGAGGATATGAGTGGTGGATGAATGGTAGATGGAAGAGAAATGTTAAAAATGTTGAGATAGACAGTGCTAAAGAGATAGGGCCCCCACGAGTGTACAGCTCCCTCCCCGGACAGTACAAATAGGTGATTACACACACACACACACACACACACACACACACACACACACACACACACACACACACACACACGGGTCTATGTGGTTTCGTGGTGAGTATCAAGTAGTCATGGCTGCTGGTGTTCGTCCTGGGTCAAGAACTGGCAGGTTGCAGCCGTCACTGACCCTTCTCTTCTTTTAACCCCAGGAAGTACGTCAACTCTACACCCTTGGCATCCCACCTGTAAACGACTGTAAACAGAGCTTTCTCTGCCTTGCCTCACCAGTGACATCTGATGCCGCCACAAAGGAACGAACAGCGAAAGAAAAAGCTAAGAAATATGAGAGAGAGAGAGAGAGAGAGAGAGAGAGAGAGAGAGAGAGAGAGAGAGAGAGAGAGAGAGAGAGCACAAAATGAATGTTTTATTCGGGCTTCATCACGTGAGTGGCCCGCCACCAGCGCCATTAAATATTATCACTCACACGAGAGCGTTAGGAAGTGGACAGTCTCCCAGTGTCGTTTGCTGTTGATTTGTACAAGAACAATTCTCAAACTGTCTGTATTTGAATAAAGTTTTAGCTGAAACGCGATATATTTTACGAAGACAACCGCAATCTTAAATGTGTGTATATATATATATATATATATATATATATATATATATATATATATATATATATATATATATATATATATATATATATATATACCTATCATTTTTATGAAAATAATGAAAGCTTTCATCATTATGACACAACATACGGTATGTGACAGTTGGCTCGGCCAGGGTAAAATGTTCGCTGGACTCTTTGATCGCCAGTAAAATCCTGGTGTGTGGGTCGGGGTAGCGTCGAACTGGTGACGCGTCGCCCACACTGATTGGTTCGTTAATTTCTGAGACACCTCCCTTAATGATGCGGAGGCTTTTTACCATCATACTTTCCCGCTTCTCTCCATTTTACATTTCGTGGGCGTATTTACTTAGTTACTCATCTTTATTAATTAATTAATTAACGTATTTATTCATAGTTATGTATTTATAATTACTCCTGGATCCCTTTTCTGATAAGGGGTCCTTCTCTTACCCAAGGACCCCCTTTCCAGGGCCTCTTGTACCTCTAACGCTGCCCTCCTTCCAGGAGCAGGATAATCATGGACTCATTAGGGTGAGAAGTTCTGTAACCACAGGCAGAGAGAGTCCGGTAACACCTATATATATATATATATGTTCTAATAAACAAAACAAAACAAAAAATTCACTTGTATAGATATTTCATTTATTCAACCAATATTTTGACTTATCACTTCATGTGTCTGCCCGGCACGGTGGCGGCTGGTATATCATGTTCTGGTTCTCTGTGTCTGTTCTGTCCTGACGGTGTAATATACGAAAGTGCTTGACACATGTTATTTCAGTTTCCTTGTAGTTTTACCTGCATCTTATGTACACTCGCTACGTGTGTATTTTTGACACACACACACACACACACACACACACACACACACACACACACATATATATATATATATGTATATATGGGAACTTCAGTGAAGGGCGCAAATGGGGGGGTGATAACAAGTAGTGGTGATGTGAGAAAGAGATGGAGTGAGTATTTTGAAGGTTTGTTGAATGTGTTTGATGATAGAGTGGCAGATATAGGGTATTTTGGTCGAGGTGGTGTGCAAAGTGAGAGGGTTAGGGAAAATGATTTGGTAAACAGAGAAGAGGTAGTAAAAGCTTTGCGGAAGATGAAAGCCGGCAAGGCAGCAGGTTTGGATGGTATTGCAGTGGAATTTATTAAAAAAAGGGGGTGACTGTATTATTGACTGGTTGGTAAGGTTATTTAATGTATGTATGACTCATGGTGAGGTGCCTGAGGATTGGCGGAATGCGTGCATAGTGCCATTGTACAATGGCAAAGGGGATAAGAGTGAGTGCTCAAATTTCAGAGGTACAAGTTTGTTGAGTATTCCTGGTAAATTATATGGGAGGGTATTGATTGAGAGGGTGAAGGCATGTACAGAGCATCAGATTGGGGAAGAGCAGTGTGGTTTCAGAAGTGGTAGAGGATGTGTGGATCAGGTGTTTGCTTTGAAGAATGTATGTGAGAAATACTTAGAAAAGCAAATGGATTTGTATGTAGCATTTATGGATCTGGAGAAGGCATATGATAGAATTGATAGAGAAGCTCTGTGGAAGGTATTAAGAATATATGGTGTGTGAGGCAAGTTGTTAGAAGCAGTGAAAAGTTTTTATCGAGGTTGTAAGGCATGTGTACGTGTAGGAAGAGAGGAAAATGATTGGTTCTCAGTGAATGTAGGTTTGCGGCAGGGGTGTGTGATGTCTCCATGGTTGTTTAATTTGTTTATGGATGGGGTTGTTAGGGAGGTGAATGCAAGAGTTTTGGAAAGAGGGGCAAGTATGAAGTCTGTTGTGGATGAGAGAGCTTGGGAAGTGAGTCAGTTGTTGTTCGCTGATGATACAGCGCTGGTGGCTGATTCATGTGAGAAACTGCAGAAGCTGGTGACTGAGTTTGGTAAAGTGTGTGAAAGAAGAAAGTTAAGAGTAAATGTGAATAAGAGCAAGGTTATTAGGTACAGTAGGGTTGAGGGTCAAGTCAATTGGGAGGTAAGTTTGAATGGAGAAAAACTGGAGGAAGTAAAGTGTTTTAGATATCTGGGAGTGGATCTGGCAGGGGATGGAACCATGGAAGCGGAAGTGGATCATATGGTGGGGGAGGGGGCGAAAATCCTGGGAGCCTTGAAGAAGGTGTGGAAGTCGAGAACATAATCTTGGAAAGCAAAAATGGGTATGTTTGATGGAATAGTGGTTCCAACAATGTTGTCTGGTTGCGAGGCGTGGGCTATGGATAGAGTTGTGCGCAGGAGGGTGGATGTGCTGGAAATGAGATGTTTGAGGACAATGTGTGGTGTGAGGTGGTTTGATCGAGTAAGTAACGTAAGGGTAAGAGAGATGTGTGGAAATAAAAAGAGCGTGGTTGAGAGAGCAGAAGAGGGTGTTTTGAAATGGTTTGGGCACATGGAGAGAATGAGTGAGGAAAGATTGACCAAGAGGAGATATGTGTCGGAGGTGGAGGGAACGAGGAGAAGTGGGAGACCAAATTGGAGGTGGAAAGATGGAGTGAAAAAGATTTTGTGCGATCGAGGCCTGAACATGCAGGAGGGTGAAAGGAGGGCAAGGAATAGAGTGAATTGGATCGATGTGGTATACCGGGGTTGACGTGCTGTCAGTGGATTGAATCAGGGCATGTGAAGCGTCTGGGGTAAACCATGGAAAGCTGTGTAGGTATGTATATTTGCGTGTGTGGACGTATGTATATACATGTGTATGGGGGTGGGTTGGGCCATTTCTTTCGTCTGTTTCCTTGCGCTACCTCGCAAACGCGGGAGACACCGACAAAGCAAAAAAAAAAATATATATATATGTATATATATATATATATATATATATATATATATATATATATATATATATATATATATATATATATATATATATACTTATTTTGACAAAATTGGCGGCCTATCTACAACATACATCTGCCTCATGTGTCAGAGATGAGTTCATTGTATTTCTTTACATAGAGTTTAGTCGTAGATGGACTGTGGTACTACGTATTAACGCGTGTATTTCCGAGTATCACAGTGTTCCTTGGAAATCTGCATCCTTGGCCTCTTAAGCTGTTGTAGGATACTATCAGACCCTGCACGTAGCATATCTTCACGTTGTGTTCCACTGGATAAGTGCCAGTTATTCTATATGGCATTATGTTCACACATGTATTTCCTGCAGCCATTACACTACAGTAAAAGTTTTGGTGGGGCCCTGGCAGACATCATGGCTGGCCCTCAGTGGTGGCAGACATCATGGTGGGGCCCTCAGTGGTGGCAGCCATCACGGTGGGGCCCTCAGTGGTGGCAGCCATCATGGTGGGGCCCTCAGTGGTGGCAGCCATCATGGTGGGGCCCTCAGTGGTGGCAACCATCATGGTGGGGCCCTCAGTGGTGGCAGTCATCATGGCGGGGCCCTCAATGGTGGCAGCCATCATGGTGGGGCCCTCAGTGGTGGCAACCATCATGGTGGGGCCCTCAGTGGTGGCAACCATCACGGTGGGGCCCTCAGTGGTGGCAGCCATCATGGTGGGGCCCTCAGTGGTGGCAACCATCATGGTGGGGCCCTCAGTGGTGGCAGCCATCACGGTGGGGCCCTCAGTGGTGGCAGTCATCAGGTGGGGCCCTCAGTGGTGGCAGCCATCATGGTGGGGCCCTCAGTGGTGGCAGCCATCATGGTGGGGCCCTCAGTGGTGGCAGCCATCATGGTGGGGCCCTCAGTGGTGGCAGCCATCATGGTGGGGCCCTATGGTGGGAGCCATCATGGTGGGGCCCTCAGTGGTGGCAGCCATCATGGTGGGGCCCTCAGTGGTGGCAGCCATCATGGTGGGGCCCTCAGTGGTGGCAGCCATCATGGTGGGGCCCTCAGTGGTGGCAGCCATCATGGTGGGGCACCCACCACACAAACGTGACCTGTTGCCACACCCACAACACCAACATGACCTGTTGCCACACCCACCACACCACAACTGACCTGTTGCCCCCACCCACCACACCACACGTGAACTGTTGCCACACCCACACACAACACACTGACCTGTTGCCACACCCACCACACCACCCGTGACCTGTTGCCACACCCACCACACCACACCACCCGTGACCTGTTGCCACACCCACCACACCACACGTGACCTGTTGCCACACCCACCACACCACACGTGACCTGTTGCCACACCACCACAACACACGTGACCTGTTGCCACACCCACCACACAACACGTGACCTGTTGCCACACCCACAACACCAAACATGACCTGTTGCCACACCCACCACACCACACGTGACCTGTTGCCACACCCACCACACCACACGTGTAATCTGTTGCCACACCCACCACAACACACGTGACCTGTTGCCACACCCACCACACAACACGTGACCTGTTGCCACACCCACAACACCAAACATGACCTGTTGCCACACCCACCACACCACACGTGACCTGTTGCCACACCCACCACACCACACGTGACCTGTTGCCACACCCACCACACCACACGTGTAACCTGTTGCCACACCCACCACACCACACATGTAACCTGTTGCCACACCCACCACACCACACATGTAACCTGTTGCCACACCCACCACACCACACATGTAATCTGTTGCCACACCCACCACACAACACGTGACCTGTTGCCACACCCACAACACCAAACATGACCTGTTGCCACACCCACCACACCACACGTGACCTGTTGCCACACCCACCACACCACACGTGACCTGTTGCCACACCCACCACACCACACGTGTAACCTGTTGCCACACCCACCACACCACACATGTAACCTGTTGCCACACCCACCACACCACACATGTAACCTGTTGCCACACCCACCACACCACACGTGACCTGTTGCCACACCCACCACACCACACGTGACCTGTTGCCACACCCACCACACCACACGTGACCTGTTGCCACACCCACCACACCACACGTGTAACCTGTTGCCACACCCACCACACCACACATGTAACCTGTTGCCACACCCACCACACCACACATGTAACCTGTTGCCACACCCAACACTTCACTTCTCACGTAATACGTGCTGTCGCCTCCTCGCAAAACCATGGGTCAGACCTGTGATATA
>NC_092237.1:45257420-45264920 GCF_036320965.1 Panulirus ornatus
ACCCGCCACTCCATGGTACCCCCACCACCCTGCCACTCCCCATGGTACCTCCCACACCCCTGCCTCCCATGGTACCCCCACCACCTGCCACTCCCATGGTACCTCCACCACCCCCTGCCCCACTCCCCTGGTACCCCACACCTGCCATCCATGGTACCTCCCACACCCCTCCACTCCCATGGTACCTCCCACCACCCTGCCACTCCATGGTACCTCCACCACCCTGCCACTCCCATGGTACCTCCCACCACCCCTGCCACTCCCATGGTACTCCCACCACCCCTGCCACTCCCATGGTACCTCCCACCCCCTGCCACTCCCATGGTACCTCCCACCACACCTGCCACTCCCATGGTACCTCCCACCACCCTGCCACTCCCATGTACCTCCCACCACCCTGCCACTCCATGGTACTCCCACCACCCCTGCCACTCCCATGGTACTCCCACCACCCTGCCACTCCCATGGTACCTCCACCACCCCTGCCACTCCCATGGTACCTCCCACCACCCTGCCACTCCCATGGTACCTCCCACCACCCCTGCCACTCCCATGGTACCTCCCACCAACCCCTGCCACTCCCATGGTACCTCCCACCACCCCTGCCACTGCCATGGTACTCCCACCAACCCTGCCACTCCCATGGTACCTCCCACCACTCCTGCCACTCCATGGTACCTTCCCACCACCCCTGCCACTCCCATGGTACCTCCCACCACCCCTGCCACTCCCATGGTACCTCTCACCACGCCCTGCCACTCCCATGGTACCTCCCACCACCCCTGCCACTCACATGGTACCTCCCACCAACCCTGCCACTCCCATGGTACCTCTCACCACGCCTGCCACTCCCATGGTACCTCCCACCACCCCTGCCACTCCCATGTACCTCCCACCAACCCCCTGCCACTCCCATGGTACCTCTCACCACCCCTGCCACTCACATGGTACCTCTCACCAACCCCCTGCCACTCCCATGGTACCTCCCACCACCCCTGCCACTCCCATGGTACCTCCCACCAACCCTGCCACTCCCATGGTACCTCTCACCACGCCTGCCACTCCCATGGTACCTCCCACCACCCCTGCCACTCCCATGGTACCTCCCACCACCCCTGCCACTCCCATGGTACCTCCCACCACCCCTGCCACTCACATGGTACCTCTCACCAACCCCCTGCCACTCCCATGGTACCTCCCACCACCCCTGCCACTCCCATGGTACCTCCCACCACCCCTGCCACTCCCATGGTACCTCCCTCCACCCCTGCCACTCCCATGGTACCTCCCACCAACCCTGCCACTCCCATGGTACCTCCCTCCACCCCTGCCACTCCCATGGTACCTCCCACCACGCCTGCCACTCCCATGGTACCTACCACCACCCATGCCACTCCCATGGTACCTCCCTCCACCCCTGCCACTCCCATGGTACCTCCCACCAACCCTGCCACTCCCATGGTACCTCCCTCCACCCCTGCCACTCCCATGGTACCTCCCACCACGCCTGCCACTCCCATGGTACCTCCCTCCACCCCTGCCACTCCCATGGTACCTCCTACCACGCCTGCCACTCCCATGGTACCTCCCACCAACCCCCCTGCCACTCCCATGGTACCTCCCACCACGCCTGCCACTCCCATGGTACCTCCCACCACCCCTGCCACTCCCATGGTACCTCCCACCACCCCTGCCACTCCCATGGTACCTCCTACCACGCCTGCCACTCCCATGGTACCTCCCACCACGCCTGCCACTCCCATGGTACCTCCCACCAACCCCCCCTGCCACTCCCATGGTACCTCCCACCACCCCTGCCACTCCCATGGTACCTCCCACCACCCCTGCCACTCCCATGGTACCTCCCTCCACCCCTGCCACTCCCATGGTACCTCCTACCACGCCTGCCACTCCCATGGTACCTCCCACCACCCCGGCCACTCCCATGGTACCTCCCACCACACCTGCCTCTCCCATGGTACCTCCCTCCACCCCTGCCACTCCCATGGTACCTCCCACCACACCTGCCACCACCCCTGCCACTCCCATGGTACTTCCCACCACCCCTGCCACTCCCATGGTACCTCCCTCCACCCCTGCCACTCCCATGGTACCTCCCACCACACTTGCCACTCCCATGGTACCTCCCACCATACTTGCCACTCCCATGGTACCTCCCACTACCCCTGCCACTCCCATGGTACCTCCCACCACACTTGCCACTCCCATGGTACCTCCCACCATACTTGCCACTCCCATGGTACCTCCCACTACCCCTGCCACTCCCATGGTACCTCCCTCCACCCCTGCCACTCCCATGGTACCTCCCTCCACCCCTGCCACTCCCATGGTACCTCCTACCACGCCTGCCACTCCCATGGTACCTCCCTCCACCCCTGCCACTCCCATGGTACCTCCCACCACACCTGCCTCTCCCATGGTATCTCCCTCCACCCCTGCCACTCCCGTGGTACCTCCCACCACACCTGCCACTCCCATGGTACCTCCTACCACCCCTGCCACTGCCATGGTACCTCCCACCACCCCTGCCACTCCCATGGTACCTCCCACCACCCCTGCCACTCCCATGGTACCTCCCACCACCCCTGCCACTCCCATGGTACCTCCCACCACCCCTGCCACTCCCATGGTACCTCCCACCACCCCTACCACTCCATGGTACCTCCCACCAACCCCTGCCACTCCCATGGTACCTCCCACCACCCCTGCCACTCCCATGGTACCTCCCACCACCCCTGCCACTCCCATGGTACCTCCCACCACCCCTGCCACTCCCATGGTACCTCCCACCACCCCTGCACTCCCATGGTACCTCCCACCACCCCTGCCACTCCCATGGTACCTCCCACCACCCCTGCCACTCCCATGGTACCTCCCACCACCCCTGCCACTCCCATGGTACCTCCCACCACCCCTGCCACTCCCATGGTACCTCCCACCACCCCTGCCACTCCCATGGTACCTCCCACCACCCCTGCCACTCCCATGGTACCTCCCACCACCCCTGCCACTCCCATGGTACCTCCCACCACCCCTGCCACTCCATGGTACCTCCCACCAACCCCTGCCACTCCCATGGTACCTCCCACCACCCTGCCACTCCCATGGTACCTCCCACCACCCCTGCCACTCCCATGGTACCTCCCACCACCCCTGCCACTCCCATGGTACCTCCCACCACCCCTGCCACTCCCATGGTACCTCCCACCATCCCTGCCACTCCCATGGTACCTCCCACCACCCCTGCCACTCCCATGGTACCTCCCACCACCCCTGCCACTCCCATGGTACCTCCCACCACCCCTGCCACTCCCATGGTACCTCCCACCACCCCTGCCACTCCCATGGTACCTCCCACCACCCCTGCCACTCCCATGGTACCTCCCACCACCCCTGCCACTCCCATGGTACCTCCCACCACCCCTGCCACTCCCATGGTACCTCCCACCACCCCTGCCACTCCCATGGTACCTCCCACCACCCCTGCCACTCCCATGGTACCTCCCACCACCCCTGCCACTCCCATGGTACCTCCCACCATCCCCTGCCACTCCCATGGTACCTCCCACCACCCCTGCCACTCCCATGGTACCTCCCACCACCCCTGCCACTCCCATGGTACCTCCCACCAACCCCTGCCACTCCCATGGTACCTCCCACCACCCCTGCCACTCCCATGGTACCTCCCACCATCCCTGCCACTCCCATGGTACCTCCCACCACCCCTGCCACTCCCATGGTACCTCCCACCATCCCTGCCACTCCCATGGTACCTCCCACCACCCCTGCCACTCCCATGGTACCTCCCACCACCCCTGCCACACCCATGGTACCTCCCACCACCCTCCAACACAGGACCCATTAACCAGCGTACCCCTACACTTCCCACACAGGGAAACCTTCCCACTGCAGTGTGTACACATCTTACGGGAAAACTGATTGACGTCCAGGCAATGAACGTGAACACTACATATTGTGAGTGATTACTTGGACTACCACACAGTGTAAGTGATTACTTTGATTATCACAGTACGAGTGATTACTTGGACTACCACACAGTGTAAGTGATTACTTTGATTACCACACAGTGCGAGTGATTGCTTGGACTACCACACAGTATAAGTGATTACGTTGATTACCACACAGTGCGAGTGATTACTTGGACTACCACACAGTGATTACTTTGATTACCACAGTGCGGGTGATTACTTGGACTACCAGTAAGTGATTACTTTGATTACCACAGTGCGAGTGATTACTTTGATTACCACACATTACAAGTGATTTCTTTCATTACCACACACACTGCGGGTGATTAATTACCACACTGTGGGAGATTAGTTTGATTACCACACAGTGGGTGATTACTTTACCACACACTGCGGGGGATTACTTTGATTACCACACAGCGGGTGATTACTTTACCACACACTGTGGGTGATTACTTTGATTACCACAGTGGGAGTGATTACTTTGATTACCAAATACTGCGAGTGATTACTTTGATTACCACACAGTGGGAGTGATTACCACACACTACGAGTGATTACTATGATTACCACACATTTCGGGTGATTACTTTGATTACCAATGATTACTTTACCACACATTGCTGGTGATTACTTTGATTACCACTCAGTGCGAGTGATTACTTTACCACGTAATGAGGGTGATTACTTTGATTACCACACACTGCGGGTGATTACTTTGCCACACAATGTGTGTGATTACTTTGATTATTACACTGATTACTTTGATTAATACACATTGCGAGTGATTACTATGATTACCACACAGTGCGGGTGATTACTTTGATTACCACATACATAGTGTGAGTGATTAAAAATTAAAACACGCAACGCCTGGGACGCGGTGTGTGTGTGTGTGTGTGTGTGTGTGTGTGTACCCCGTCCACACATGATGTCGTCTGCCACAATAACACGACAAATGAGGTGGGTGTTTCCCGCCGTAGCCTCGAGCCTCACCAGCCGTGTGTAATATGACCAAGAACACATTGTGGCACTCCATCATCGTGCACTCAACCCGCTCCCCAGCAACCACATGACCTGCTGGTATGTTTTCCCATCCCCATGATCCCTCTCACCCATCACCTTCACCCTTATCCTCCATTCATTACTCCCCAAGTACAATGACCCCTCTCACCCATCACCTTCCCCTGATCCCCATTTCTCACTCCCCCACTACAATGACCCCTCTCACCCATCACCTTCCCCTGATCCCCATTTCTCACTCCCCCAGTACAATGACCCCTCTCACCCATCACCTTCCCCTGATCCCCATTCATTACTCCCCCAGTACCTGTCCCTGCCACGTACATCATATGTAATCATGATGACCCTTGTCTATCCAGGTAAGGGTGAAGGCTTCAGTGTGTGTGTCTGTCATTCTCCTTTGGCGCACACATGTGTGTCCAAGCTGTAGCTTTGTAAGGTTAGCGTCAGAAAAGTTAAGGCATTGTCAGGTTAGTGTCAGAAAAGCTAAGGCATTGTCATGTTGGTGTCAGAGCTATGGCTGTGCAAAGGTGTTGTCAGATAGCTACAGCTTTGCAATGATGGTGTCAGGGCTGTAGTTCGTTAAAGGTGGTGTCAGACAAGTATAGCTTTGTGATGCTGGTGTCAGGGAGCTATACAGCCGTGTCAGGGTGGTGGGAGAAGCTACCTTTAAGACTCGAGGTCCGGGTCACGGGTTCAGCTGGTTCATTAAAGGGTTTGGTCAGGGGTTCGAGTCTCGTTACACTCTCACAACTTCACGCCATAAATCATAGACCCTTTCTGCTGCTCCTGTTGCTGAAGCTATTAGTCTCTCTCTCTCTCTCTCTCTCTCTCTCTCTCTCTTGCTCTCCTATCCTTGCCTCATCCACTTAGATCACAGATAGGGATAGCAAGCGTTACGATCAAAACGGATGACCTAGACGTGGGCCAACGGGTCCTCTGTTGTCTGTCTTTCCCATGTACTCTCTTCATAAGTCTCGGCCACATACTCGCTCCTCCGATACTTTTATTCCCTAGCAAGTCTTCAGGAACCCACCGGACCCCACCACCTCCCTACAGCACCCTCCCTGGCTCTTCTAACACCCCCTCCCCACCCCACACCACTACTCCAGCATTACCCTACCAGTAAGATACCACAACCTACCACTGACAGAGTGAGTCCAGTGGCCCTAATGTAGAAGAGTTTCAAAATATAAAGATATTTTTGCTGTTTTTTTTAATCACAAGGTCTCGAAAATTACACACTGCTACGGGGTAGCTGTGAGGGAGCACAGTGTTGCGTGCGTGGACACCTTGGTCGAGTTCAGACATTTTTGTCCAAGGTTTGGTGCACGTTTCTGTTGGCCAGACTGATTCAGTGGTCTCAGTGTCTTGCATATGTTAACTCCGCCAGTCCAGGGCCTGACTCTGAGCGTTTAGCGCCGCCTCCCTCTGGACCGTGTGTCCAGACCAAGACCCCTGCCCCGGACTGCCCTACAGCCTGAGATCCGAGTGACGGAATTAGTTTTGTTGCTCTGTTATGTATTTGTGGCTCTTCGTATTATGCCCAGACTGACCCCTACCCTCTGCCCTGACCCACGCCCTGTACCGTAACCCCACCCTGTTTTCAGACCTCTCTCCCTTACCGTTATTAACGAATACAACATGTTCCACGTCAAGCAACTGACAGAAGTACAAGGAAATGCCTCTGCAAGAATGCTTCACAGTAATGACCCAAAACACGCAAAATAACGCTTAGCTATGAATACACAACAACAAACAGAATATCACATTTTGTAATGACATATGTAAAGTAGAAAACGAAGGGTACAGTGCCTGCTTCCTTACAACGTACCAGTCTGACCACATTTAGATAATGCTCTTAATTTCTCAACAAATTTTGTGTCATAAATGAAGAGAAATTAAAACTCATACAGAGAAGAGCAACAACACCGGTTTTGTCGTTCAGAATTAAACCATATGAAGACAGACAGAAATCTATTACTTTTTCTTTTCATCTTATTCCGTATTGTTGACTTCGAGGACACTTATGTATCCAAAACGCAAGATAATTTTGACGAATAACGAGTTGTTTGAGGTGAGGTACACATACAGTGGTCGGAAACATCATACAATTTAAAAACAAATGTAATACAAACATAAGGAAAACGTTTTTCAGCCTTAAAGATACGGAACATTGGAACGAACTCCAAGCAGATGTTGTCACAGTGAACATCATCAATACCTTGCTATCAAGGCGAGACAAATATACTGTTGATACTAATGATCAGAAATTAATCCTGTTCGAGAAGGGAAATGTAATAAACACGAAAATCCTGCTGTTATTCTTCTCATTTTTTAGCTCATTAGAAATGGATGTGTTTATCGTTCGCACTTTCCTACAAAATTTCTGTGTCAGTATGTTCCTCCTATACTACATTGTGCTCCATCGTGGCTGCCTATTGATGTTGCGCTGGGAGTGGTGGAC